>NC_056629.2:58082842-58372778 GCF_002870075.4 Lactuca sativa | reverse complement strand
AAAAAATATATATAAAAAAGAAATTAAAAGGGGTATAACCGTCATTTCAAGTTTTTTTTGGACCAAAAACTCAGAAAAACCTTGATTTTGGACCTTCTTTGCAAGTCGAAAACTTTTTGGACCCTATCCAAAGTTTTTTGCAAACCACAAGGACTAAATTTGCAGTTTTGTCAATTCTATATTTTGTTTGGCTGACAGGAAATGAAATTTAAATCCAATTTCATATTTGTTTGGTTAGCAGAAAAATGGAATTGGAATATGTAAAATGACAAAATTATCCTTCTTGTTTTTTTTTGCTTAATTTTAATTTAACAAGATATAGCAACCTAACTTATTTGTGTATTATGAGATACTACTTTAAGTTATTTGACTATTACTCATTTCTTCTTTATATAGGTGTGGAACCCAAAAGTAAACCAAGGGCAATTTGGTCAATCTGTGGTGGAAGTTTTAAGAACAATTAGTGAAACATTGGAAGCATACTTTTTACTACCAATACCCCTTCATGCAGCCTTACTACCAGATTTAATAAATGGTCTCGATAAATCCCTTCAAGATTACATTTTCAAAGCAAAATCCACTTCTGGTAAATATTTTTTACCAAAACATTTCAATCTTTATATCCAATTCATGTTCTTAACAATTTCTTTCCACCACCTTACAGGAAGTCGAAACAAATTTCTTCCAAAAATACCCTCGTTGTCACAAATGGCTGAAAATAGAACAACAAAAGACAATTATGATTATGATTATGATGATGATGATGATTCTTGTGGTATACTACAATTATGTGTTCGTGTTAATACTTTTATTTATATTCGTAAAGAATTACAAATTTTTCAAGAAAGGGTAGTCGCACAATTGAGCAGCACTGGAAGTAGAACAACTGACAAGGGCAATATTGTCAATTACTATAAAATTAGCTTCAACCTATCTTTAACCGCTTGTGAAGACGGGATTCAAGAACTCTGCGAGGTAACCGGATATAAACTCGTATTTCATGAATTAAATCATGTTTTTTGGAAGGGTTTATACATCGATGGAGCTTCATCTTCAAGAATCGAACCTTTTTTAGAAGAATTGGAAGAGAATCTTGAAAAAATAACGGGAATTGTACACGACGATAGCGTTAGAACAAGGGTAATTACGGAAATTATGAGAGCTTCGTGTGACGGGTTTTTGTTGGTTTTGCTTGCCGGAGGTCATTCTCGTAATTTCACTCTTCAAGATTCCTTCAACATACAAGAGGATTTTCATCTTCTCGTCGATCTTTTCTGGTCTCATGGCGATCGATTGCCGACGGAATTGATAAGCAAATTCTCGGCTCCGGTGGAAGGTATTTTACCCCTTTTTGCAACCGACACCGAAACCCTAATCCAGCAATGTAAGGCTTTAGCGGTGGATAAGGGTGGCCGTTTGCCGGAGTCCGGCGAGTGGGATCGGAACGACCCGAATACGATCTTGAGAGTGTTGTGTCATCGTGACGATAGGGTTGCTTTTAAGTTTCTTAAGAATAATTTTCATCTCCCGAAGAACGTTTGATGTATAGATGATTGTGTTGATTAATGATTCTGATAGGTGGCGAACGGCGGCAGTTGTACATATAAAGTTACCGGATTTGTGGTGGTTCTGGTGAACCACCGTGACAGGTTTATTCCATTTTTTTTCTTATTGATATAATCTATTGATCGTGTATTCTTTTGGCAACAAGGTTGATGTTAACATTAATCATTAATGAAGTAGAAAATGTTATTAGTGTATAATTTATCTGGAACTTCCATAATGGAGTCCAAGTATTCTCGAAGGCCTTTTGAAATGTACTTTGAAGATAAAGACTTTGTTTCTTACTTTTCTTAAGCCAAGATATAACTTCATTCACCATGAGTCCTCAAATTAAAGTTGGTTAAAACAACCATAGAAGCTGGAGAGTCATCAAATTTGATAAGGAAAACTCTTCCCGGGAAATTCTTGTTGAAAACATCGATCGTATTGAAAAAGTGGTAGAAACTAGACCATTATCAAATCAAGAAAAACATTACAATTTGGCTTGGAATATAGATATCATAATCCTATTCCTTTATAGACATTAAAGTGTATCTATCTCAAATAAAATGGACAATAAAAGGGGATGGGAATTCACAATTTTTTTTTTCATGGTTTTATCAATAACACATATCGAGTCAGAATGAATAGCTTGCTGATTAACAATAATTGGGTCACCGACACCATCCAACATTAAGGATGAAGTACTTCGACTTTTCTCATCAAAACACAAGGAAAAATCCATCCTCGAGACCCAAATTGTGTAGTTCTTTATTCAAAAGTGTTTCGCCTTGTGATGCCTCATTCCTTGACACATCCTTCTTGGTTTTGGAAACAAAAGAAGCAAGATGGGTTTTATGGAAATAAAAATGCACTTGGTCTAGAAGGATTCACATTCAAATTCTTGAAACACTTATGGGAACTCCTTCAAGAAGATTTAGTTTATGTTTTCAATGAATTTGGATTCAATGGGAAGATTAGTAGGGGTTGCAACTCGAAATTTATAACCCTCATACCTAAGGTAAAATATCATCTTACACTTGATCAACAACACCAATTAGTATACTTAGATGCATATACAAAAATAATTGTATACGACTTCAATAGACTTAAAAGCTAATGTGGTCAGATTGTGAGTGGTGTAATTGACCTTCATCTATAGTTGCAACATCCTAGATGCCTCCTTACGATGGATTTTGACAAAGCCTTCGAATATATACAATGGGAGTTCCTAAATTATTTGATGTCACAAATGGTCTTTAGTTCTCTTTGGAGACGTTGGATTAGAGGTTGTATCACCACGGCTTGAATGTTCATTTTAGAGAACGGGTTCCTCAACAAAAGAATTCAACCACCCATGGGCGGAGCTTTATAGGGCAAGGAGGAGTTGTGGCCCCCTCTGATTTTTTTGTTAGAAATAGTCCCTCTACTTTAATTTTATACATATTAGACCCAAAAATATAAAGTTTTGGCTATAGCCCCTCCTGCTTACCGATTTTTATACATATTATATTTCCGGCCCCCCAAATCAAATGTTGAAGCTCCGCCCCTACAACCACCAACTAGGCATTTGATAATTCTATCCATTCCTCTTTATCATATTCATGGAAGGCCTCTATGTAGTAATGTCTAAAACATGTGTACGTGGTATATTTCACGCCTTCAAAAATCCTCAAAATGTCACCATTATAGCACACATTTTCTATGATGATGATGCAATTTCTATCGGAGATTAGACGTATATTAACTTCTCCAATCTTGCTAGGATCCTTAGGTGCTTTTAGTTGACCTTGGGTTTAGAGGTAAATTTCTTAAAAAAGCAAGGTGTATGGCATTGTTGTCATTGCTATTGAAATGGCCTCCATGACATGTGTATTATTGACATCCTTCCCATTCACTTATTCAGGATTCCTCATTGATGCTAACATGTCGCTTGCCAAAAATTAGGAGTCCATCCTTATACAATTCAAATATAGAATCTAGTCTTGGAAAACAAAATCTTTTATATAGGGTGTTGACTCACTCTTATCAAATTGGTATTTGATAGCCTTCCGAACTACTATTATTTCATATTTAAAGCATCTATAAAAGTAACATAGTCCTTAAAAAAGACTAGGCAAAACTCAAATGATCATGTGGGGCGGAATACCACTAATAACAAGATTTATTAGGTGTATTGGAATAAAATTATAAGTCCAAAAGTAAATAATGGGCTTGTCGTTGGAAGCTTGAGATCAACATATTGGAACTTCTATTTAATTAGTGGTGGCAAATAAAACGTGAATCATCACACACTCTTTAGGCTAGATTCATTAAATCTTTACACTTTACAATCCGAATTAAGAAATTCGTGACTATCAAGCTAAGGACTAAGCATCACTTTGAGGTCTATTACCAATGTTGGCTAGGAATTTTTATATCTTGACGTAAATGTGATTAACATGTTCGATAAGAAGGTAGTTTGTGGAGATAGAATCTATTGTGGCAGGATTGTTGAATTAGTTCTATCCCACCTTTCCAAAAAATCTTGAGCACCTCTACACTTGAGATGGATAAAATATCTATTTGAATAAAGGAGTGCTCCATATTAGATTTGTAAAATACTCTCGTATAAATGATAAAAATATGTAGTTAATATTGGGAATAAGGGATGCCTCTCAAACTTCTAGATGTGTTTCTCTATTGCTTAATGTGGATTTTATATTTTTATGGAAGGATAGAAACGCCAAAATCTTCCAAAACAAAGTATCTTCACCTCCTTTAATTCTAGAGGAATTAAAAGCAACATCATACATGTGGACCAAAAATCAGGCAAAGAAACCTAACTTATACCGGTCATTATGGTGGTGAATTATGTTCATGGTACTCTAACTATAGTGTGTTGTGTCTTTGTTCAATTCATACTAACTCTTAGGTTGTTGCATTTAGGTACTTCTTTGGTTATAGTCACTTTCTTTTTGGTGTGTGATTTTGTTTTCACGAAATAGATTATTGAATACATGTTTTTTTTTTTTCAATTCTATATAACGTTATTTTCAAGGAACCAACTAGAGGTAAATCGTTAAGGATTGATGTTGACATATCCCTACAATAGTTTGGATATTTTTTGGTGCATACTTTTTGTTCTTCTGTGTTGTGTTTGAATCAAGGAATGAGGATGTAACTTAGTGTTATGTTATCTTTTCATGTACAATGCCATTATTGCATGTAATGTAGTGATCGATTGGGTTGGATGGGGGTAGGTATTTGATCAATCAATGTACAAATTTTATACCTCGTTATTTTGGATTTTTCTAGTTTGGAAGTTTTCCACAATTTATTTAAGGCATGTTGTTTAATTTTCATTTTCTATTTAACACTATTAGGTGTCTTCTTTCTCTTTCTATGTTATGTTTCATACTATTGCCAGTTACATGTTGGCCTTTTAATTTCATTAATATCTCCTTGTCGTTCTAAATAAGTAAGTTGAAATTGATGAATCTAATGACGTGTTTTTCTAATCTACAACTAACTTTATTTATGGGGATTCCATCACTATGATCAATCCAAAAATCAGGAAATCACAATCCCATTTCTATAATCGGATACAATGGAGTCAGGTATGTCATCTTAATATATATGTTTTTAAACAATGATCTGAAACTGACATTTTCCAGAATAACATTAACACATTTAATTAAACAAAAAATATCAGTTAGCAATATGCATCTACAGATCCGTGGATTATACAGAACATAGAACTAAAATCCGACAAAAAATTACAATTAGTTCATGGTTACTAAATTCATACCATATAATAATAATTGTAACATATGATATTGGGTATGCGTAACTTGTTGAATCATGCACCCAGGGCCTAAAAATTTTAAGGGCCCACAATTATTTTTATACAACTAATATATATGTATACAAATTTCTTGGTCGAATCGAAAAAATCCATAAAAAATATATATATAAACATAAAGGATCTTAATTGAGCTCACCATCTTGATTTTTAAGAAAAATCTCAATATTTATTTTTTTCTTATACCATAAATTCGTAAAAGAAAAAAAATGTAAATCGTTTTTCAATTTTGCTAATATGATTATGCCTACAATTGAAATTATGGATTGTTATCTGGATGTTATCATTGCATTAAGGTACTTATTGACAATTGCATTAAGGTTCTTAATGATAACTCTTTGTTGGAACTTTGTAAATAAGAAAACAACTATTTGTGATTTGTCTTCGTTTTTCTTACATACTCATGGAAACATTGTATTGATTAATCATAATCAAGATCATATCTTAATTGTTTGTTGTATGATTGTATCCTAATGGCAGACATATACCAGGGCAGCTTCAATCTCTACACAAATTCATGGTTGTAATTCTACATTTAAATATGTTTTTTCTTCTAAATTGTGATTCTTGTAATACATCTATTTTAATTTTGTTTGTTTCAATTATGTATTTTGTTGTTAGGACTGACCCTAGGGATGATCAAAGTTTTTGATGACACAGGGTCCCGAAAAAAAATAGGGTCCAAAAATAACATTTTACCTTATTAACTTTATATTATATACAATATTATTCACATCTTTTAAGAAAATAGTTTTAGTGCAGTTGGTTATTGGCACGACACTCGATATCAAAATACCTGTTTTCGACTTTTTTTATGCTGTATATATATATATTTTTTTTCAGTTATCTTGTTGGTGATATATATGCATATAAACTAATAGGAACAATTTTCTCTACAACTCTTAGTGTAGCTTGATTGGTAAGTGTTTATTTGCTTTTAGGATGACACCTAAGTTTGATTCTTATTAGGCTTTATTTTGTTGTATTCTTTTTTAATACACTCCAATAACATTATATACAATATTCATGAATTTTCTATATAAACTTATTTATTTTATTTTATTTTCTATTTTTTGCATAAGGCCTAAGATAAGCCAAAACTGGCCATGTTTGTTGTTGATTGTATATCTTTTCCATAACATTCTTGTTAGCAAGATAAAACTAACAAATGTGAAATTAACTTTCATTTGCTAAATTTTTCCCAGACTCGAATTATATAACCTTTAATTAAGGGTATTATAAATACTTCTATAATCAAAAGCTTTAGATAATTTTTCAGATTAACCTTCGTAACAAGTAGATGATAAATTGCGTTTCAGATAGTTTATGTTATTATGTACTACCAAAATCTTCAGGTTTAGATTAATACATGAAAGCCTATGAACAAAGTTTACATTTTTAGGAAATCTAGTTGGCTTTGAGAAATGATGATAACAAGAAATATACTTAAATATAACCATATTTAGGGTTGACTCAATAGTTAACGGACTTTTGATAAATCACTGGTTGTAAGACCCGTATATAATACGGATTGATTAAAACAAAATGTTAAATACGAAGATGATGTTTATTTGGATTTGAAATGTGAAACAAATAAAAATTATGAGAAAAAAATTAAAATAAATAAATAAAAATTAACATGCAAAAAATGAATTAATTAAAATTATGTGTTTAATTGTCAGACCCGTGTACTAAACGAGTTAATTAAAACAAAGTGTTACATCGAAGGTTTAAACTATAATTTATTAGTAATTGGGGATGTTTGACTTATCTTTTGAGAGACCAAAAGGACTTTTAGAAAAAGATAGAAGGGAAAAAATGTTTGGTAAAAGTATTTTAAAAGCAACTTTTGAGATTTTGTTTGAAAAAGTCAGAAAATTCTGGCTTTTTGTAACTTTTCCCAAAAGTTCTTTTTGCCTTCTGAAAAGATAAGTCAAACGCCCACTTGAAATTGAAATTTGAAGTTTGAAATTTGAAATTAATATAGTCATTATGATATATTTAATTTATGAAAACTAAATTAATGATATATTAGAAAATAAAAAATAAAGTAATGACATATAAAAAAAAATTAATTCAAAATAACCACAAAATAACATTCAACAAATTAAATAAGAATGTGATAGATGGAAAAAAAAATATTTAATAGAATAGATTTCAATAAGTTTCTTAGGTTATATTTCTCTCAGTTTCAAATCTTGGGTAGTAGTACTCACATGTCTTTTGCTGGGTTTTGCATGGGTCTGGGTCAATAAAGTTATGTCCAAAATGGGTCGGGGCGGGTTGCAATGTCTAACACATTTATGTCCATATTTTAATACCGGCTTCGTCCTAAAATTATTATCCACAAACAAATTAAGGAAACATTAATTATCATTAATTTTATTAAATGAAATGACAGTTATATCCTTTTGTTGTATTTAATTCTATGGTAGTTTAACTAATAATGAGGTATATTTTGGTAAAATGTATATTTATTTTTAAAAATAACTATTATTTTATGACAAACCAAAAAAAACATGAACTATTAATATAAGATGGAGGGAGTAGTTTTATAAATAATTAATGATATTAATATGATCAGAGAAACCATTTTATCAAAACAATAACCTCTTTCCTTTTTAATTAAGTAGGAGACATTGTTTTTTTTTTTTTTTTAATTCAGATACAACTTTTTTTTAAAATAATTTTTTTAGGAACTGAATAATTAGAAGACAAAAATTAAGAAACGTTTTTGCCAAAAATTAAAGGCTACCAAACAGCCCTGTAAAAATATTGTAATAAACTAATAACGCTAATAAACTACATAAACACACTAATACTTCTTAAAACCAAACAAGATTTCTTAAAAACGAAACCTAAAACCTTTCGATTTTTCAATACTAAAACACCCAAAACTTTATCATAATCTCCCCATTACGCTACAAATCAGGCTCGTTATTCCATCAACATTTCATTCATTTCAATACCTTTTTACTTTGTATTCATCTAAACGAAAACCAGTAAAATCAGTAGCATCTACTTTTTTTACCTGTACAAAAAGAAAAAAAAAACAAAAAACCAAACCTACAAACAATGCCACCTGTCAAGACTCTTGTAACGTGACATTGCTTTCATTTTCGTGGCCCACACCAATCACACTTTGAATCCCGACAAACTTGTCACGAATATGTTGTGGCATCCCGTTTTCATCCGGATAACTAATGTTTGACTTTGCCACGGTCAACACAAGGGCATTATCGTCATTTCCCTCTTTTACGGATCCCGCCTTGCTCCGAAACTCTACTTCCTCGATCCCTTTCGAATACCGGGCAGCAATCTCGCCTTCTTCACCGGGGTTTGTTACGTCTTCTAGAGTCAAAGCTGAGAGAGAGACAGGGGTTGACTTTGATATTCCGAAACTACCCTTTCGGCCCAAGAAGTTGGAAACATGGTCGTTGCTGACGTGGCGCCCGCGTGGCATGATGTCGTTGTTGGGTTGTCGGATTTGGTATAGTACCCAAAGGCTGAAGGCTGCAAACAATGCGAATTGAAGCACGTATTTGAGCACAAGTCCACGAGGGCGATTGCTTCGTGGAGTCATCGCCAAAATGTCTATAATACCCTTCAATAATGACAAAAATAAGAGAACATTATTCATGGAAACCAATTATAATTAATATTTTGGAGCTATGTATATGTCCAAATAGGTCATTTTACCTACAAAAATGAAAATGGATGCATCTTTAACATTGCTAACACTCGATATGAAATCAAGCATGGTTTATCACATTTGAGAAGAAGGAAATAAAATGAGTAAATGACAAAAGTAGCCCTCCAAACGTTGTTGATGGAAAAAAAATGATGCAATGAAAGTGAATTATAAGAGATGAAATGAAATTGCAAATAAAGGGGTTCAAGATTTGTTGTTAATGCACATTTCATTTAATCTTGGATTTTTTTCATCAAAATTGTATTCCCCCTTTTTACTCATAACCAAATTTTGTTTCTGAAAAAGCGTACATGGAACCATTAACTCATAAAACCACCATTTTCACAGCATAAATCACTTTCTTTATTCATTGTTCTTATTTCATTAATCCATCGAGGTGTTTTTACAAGAAATGAAACCAAAAAAACGAAGATAACCCATATAATATGCATACATGCTTGTACATATACACACACATGCAAGTAAATGAACAACAAACTGATGCAAGAAGCTAAAAGATCATCACAAAAACCTTCATCAAGCATAGGGTATTAAGAATTGAATCAGATTTGTATAAAGTTTCAATTCAGCCTCGATTTCTATAGAACTTTCCAAGGAATTAAACCAAAACCCTAGACAGAGTATACGCCGATACAGTAAAACCCCGAAATGAAAACCAGAAACAACACATACCCAGTAATATTCGAACAAAACCCAGCATAGCGATCACAGAATCTTGAAAACTAGACGCTAAAAGTATTAAAAAGCTGAAGATTGAAAGAAACTTTACCTTTGGACTACGAATCGAATCGAATATGATCAGACGGTTGCTTCTGAAACCAGAGGTTCTTCTCCCAAAACCCTAACGAAATTCAATCAAGAATACTTGGTATCGATTATCAAATCTTTTGGGAAATTGGTGTTCTCGATTCCTTCCCTTTCTTTTTCTTTCGTTTTGAATTGAGAGTGAACTTTTTTGAGATTGACACTTAAAAGAAAATGATGGAGGCGTGAAGGAAAGGAAAAAATGGTGGAGAAGTCAGCGGTTAGGCAGTTGTTACTGAAAGTACGAAACTACCCCTACGAGGATTTTGGATTATGAAGAATTCAGGTGCAAAGATTTAAAGATGTAGAGGGTGAAATGGGAAATGTATGAAACGACGTGACTGAATTGTGCCGGCGGTGATGGCTAAAAAGAGGGTCATGGACGTTGACTTTTTAAGCAAGTAGGCAAATTTTGACTAAATAATAAATACATAAAATTGGAAGTTGAATTTTAATATTTTTATAATATATAGAAATATATTTTTATTAATATATTGTTTTAATATAATTATTTTGCATTAAATATTTTGATTAGAATTGAGTAGAAAATAATTTAGCTAAAACAGTATAGAAAGATAATTATCCACCATCTTTTTTTTTTTTATTAAATTATAAGCATAACGTAGATAAATGTTACTTTAAGTATAGAGTGACCAAAATATCTTATCAAAACAATTAGAAAGGATGAAATGTGTTTCATTAAAAAAAAAGTTTTCTTATGATTTGACATGAACATAAACTACGACAATAAAAATAGAAACAATAAAAACGTGATTACAACAATAATCGTTGCAATACTTAGAAAACCGAATTAAATGTTTGAGCTTTATTGAATAATTAATTCTGTTTTAATATAATTAAGAATTTGTAATTAGTAAATAGGGTATTTTAAGTTATGTTTCAAAAATCGTTTTTTAATTGAACTGGTATGGTGACCGATTTCCGGTTTAACCAGGTCGACATGATAATACAATATATGTGTATATATTATATTCTCAAAGATATTGATTCATGACACGCGCTGATAGAGGACACGCATTTGCGTGTGCCCTAAAAAATATTGTCAGTTTCGCAAAATTTGAAGGATAGAGGACACACATTTGTGCGTGCCCTAAAATTAGCGTCCAATAAAAAAATTACAAACACGAAAGGCGCTTTTATTTTAAGTATGTGTCGTCTACAGATGTCGCTTTATAATTTTTAATCAAGCGCGCGTTTCTTATTACACTATTAATTTTTTGGGTTTTTTTGAAGTACATCCAAACACTTACTCACACGTTACGTGCTCTCTATAATCGATTCGTTGCCGACAACCTCAGGCTCACTTCTTCTCCTTCTTCGACAATCTTAAGTAAATAGAGAACATTTCAGAGCTTATCATCAGAATAGGAAAGTAGGGAGAAGGAGGGGAACAGAAAAGTACAAAATCCACTCTCTTCTCGCCCCTCTTGTCTCTCTATTTTGTTCTCTTATATCTCCTTTCAATCCATGTCTCTGTCTCCACGTTCCTCATCCACATCCACCGCCTCCAACCCTCACTGCCAGAGCCGACAAAGAAGATGAAGAAATGCATTTCCTAGCTTCTATCCATTTGAGTGTGAGTTGAGAAAGGCATAAACTAGGGCAGATGAAACGCACTGGGTTCTAATGAGATGCATGGATAGATTGAGAAGGTAGTCACATTGGGGTATTACTACCATGAACCAGATTGATTTGCCACAACATCCCAAAATTCTCATGTAAGAGAATCGATGAACTAGGGTTTCTCGTTCACAAAATCTCACCTCACGCTCTTATAGTTCTGTGTTTTTTGTGACTCGTCTCAAGGAGGCTCTTTTGCTAGTAATGATGATGTCTTTCAGTTGATGCATATTAATGCTTATTTGAAGAGTAGAAGTGTACACTTCTACTCTTCAATTTCATCATCAATTACTATTCTATTTCTACACGTCTACTCTTCAATTGCATGTTTTTTTTTGTTAGTTGTAACTAATTCTTGCTTCAGAAATTTTGAAGTACTCTCAAGGTTTGTCTAATTTGACTTTTTTACATCTTGTATACAGAGATTTGTGAAAGTTTATCTATCCAGTAATGGGAAAGAAAAGCAATAGATGATGTTGGAGTCAACTTTTCACCAATCGTCTCATCTTTCACTGCGTTCCTCATGTTGTACACATAATTCTCCAAAGCATTCTTCGCCTCCAAATTCTTCTTGTGCTCCTCTTCTTTAGACTCATACTTATCAACTTCTTGAACCATCTTCTCAATATCCTCCTTTGAAAGTATCCCCTAGCGACAATCCCTCATAGATCTTCACCTTGAAATTTTGTTTAATCAGTTTTAAAATCACATGATTTGGGTTCTAACAGGTAGGGTTATCAAACTCTAACAGATCCAATATCACGTGAGAACTTTGAAAAATATGGTCATCCTGATGGCAGACAGGTACCTTATCTTCCTTGTTTCCCGTTCTTAAAAATACCAAATTACCCTTGTAATTTAAATGTTGATTTTGGATTAGGTTTCTTGGAAAATTGGTATTTATTGGTTCCTATGTTATTTAAATCCTTATTGTTTTCCTTGTTGAAGCACAAATTACTTACTTGCTACTATATATTTGGAATATACTTGGTTGGTTTTTTGATGCTTTTGTGGTTTGCACTGTGACAGGTATACATTGATGAGTATAACAATGTTTGCAGTCAACTCAATGTAATTAATAGAAAGCAGCCTGGAAGGTAAAAATCTATTAATTACCCACCTAACTCGTTGGACTAGTGCATCTATAGGAATCAACTAAGCTTAATGAATAGAAAAATACACAAGAAAGTTAAGAAATTGTTGTTTTATTACATAAGAAATGGTACATTGATGTCACATCTATTTTGAACCAATATCAAATAAATTGACATCTTTAATTAGTTACAGACTGGTCTTTAAAAGTTATTCTATAAACCTAAACAAAATACCAACTATATATGCTTTCATATTTACATCAAATCAAGATCAGTGTGTGTGTTGTGTACACTTCTTTGCTTACACTAAAAGTTTTCTTATACCAAAAAATCAGATAACAATTGGGGTTCTTCACCAACCTATATTGGTCTGCCATATCTATATACCTATGTGTTGGAGACCTGTTGACTTCTATTTCACTGAAAAAGTCAAGATTTTGACTTAAATCTTGACCCAGATCCACTTCTTTCTCTTTATCTTCCTACATATAGTAATAATTAAGTGCATGCACTATTTACGTACAGACGGAGTTAATTCATGAGCGGCCATCAAAACGTTGTGAAAGCATATATGCAAAGTGTTTCAGTTTGGACTCTTTTTGTATTTAATTTTTGGGTCAGATAGACTTTCCGGGTTAAAAGAGTAAATTTACAACTAACTAAGGGTAAATTAGTAATTTATTGTGAATACTGGTTAATTTACTGTGAATATTGGTTATATAGGTGCCTAGTACTTAACCTTTCTATATATATCATTTTGCTAGTCAAAAGTCACATACATTATTGTTACTGTTTCTTTATTCTTGTGTAGAGTCTGAAACAGGGAACATTTTGTCAGAGATAATCAAGTCTAAGTTCAATCATTTTATAACAAACAAGATTCAAGTTGATCAGAGTGACACCAATGTCGTAAATATGCCTGTTGCATTGAATGAGGCAAATAACAATGAAGGAACCAAAACAACCCACACAGAACCTTTATACACTCAAGAAACACCAACTACTCCTACAGTGAATCCACCTGTAGACGTAACTCAAACACATGGTAGCTAAAGTGCCTTCACTTAAAAAATTGTAGCTAATATGTTCCTAGGAACAGTAGTGACAACATGGTAAATGTTAATCTATATAATAGAGTGTTTTCATCTTTTACATTAATGACTATAATAGAGTGTTTTCATCTAGAGCTATGAATAAAATGAATGGTCAATATTGTTCAAGTCGACCTATGAGAATTGGTGTTGCAACTCCTAAGAAGGCGTCTACTTTACAACAATATGGACAACAACAACAACAATAATATTCATCATAAGGTGTGTTTTCTTGATTTTTTTTCTTGTGTTTTGTTTGATTTTCTTGATTTAGTTTGATGAGTATAAAAATTTATACTCATATTTTATTGATAGATATACCTAAAAAGCAGGTCCAATGGGTTGATCTAGCATACCTTTACTTGCTATTTATAACCTCTTAAATTGTTTTTTGAACCCAAAAAAACGACCAGGGATGATGATGTATTTTTATTATAGCATCCTACTTTCGTTCCTTTGTGTTATAAATTTTTATTTTAAAATTTTTACCACAATGTCATCCAAATGGAAAACATTTTTCGTACACAGCTAAAGGATAAGGTCCTAATAAGAAGTTGAATGTACAATGCTAAAGATGAATAAGAAAAAAAAAAGCTCAAAGTAGATTGTGTTAATGATAATAAAAATTGAAATATATAAATCTGTATTTGTGAATAATATGTAATTGTTGTATGTGTGGTACAACAGACAACAAAATGAAGAGTTAGATGAACTAAGTGCAAGTGTAGAAAGGATCGGATTTGTTGGGCTCACCATACATGACGAACTCCTTTCACAGGTGCACATCTGCTTTATGCATGGATATCATCTTCTTTTTCTTCTTCACACTTCACAATTCACATAGATAGATAGATAGATAGATAGATATATTATTTGATCACCAAAAATAAGCTTAGCTGTTTATTTCCCATTGCAGGAGAAAATTATAGAGGATTTGGGTTCAGAAATGGAAAGTACATCTAATCGTCTTAATTTTGTTCAGGTTAGTCTTCTCTCATTTCATGATGTGTTTGATACAACATAATAGGTGATAGATGGGACAAGAATGGACCTCACCTATAAATAATAATTAACAGAAGATAGCTTACTTGTACTACTTTGACGTCCATTGAGACCAGACAAAAAAGTTTGCAATCTTTTCTTTTGTCAAACCCAAAAGTTGAGCCCATTATGTTTGGATAGCCAGAATCATACATGTCTCTCCGCTCATCCATTATACTAATACCTAAGAAGCAGAACCAAACCTTTCTTTCTCAATCTCGGGTAGGTTTTTCTATTTTTTTAATTGCTTACTGTCATATGCTTTACTTTTTTCATTTAACATGTGCAGTGGTTAATTTGTTTGTGCTTAATATAGTTTGATTGTCATTATATATAACAAGTGAGTTGTCCTGTTTGAATCTGAAGTTTATTATTGATACGAAATAGGGATTTCATCATTTAGATACTGGACACTGTCAAAGGAGAATTTAGTCATGGGTTTCTTTTAATGTTGTACATGTTTTGTTTTCTGTAATAACTATTATGCAATATTAGCAATGTGTTACATTTACTTACTATTTGAATGATTATTTTTATTTGACATACTAGTGCAATGAATTATCTTTATTGTTTATGGTATTTTATTTTGTATTATGAGACTTTTAATGTGTTATTTAATTTGAAAATTAGTAAATGTATCAAAAATATATAATTTTAAAAACATTTAAAATTATGACACGCAAAAATGCGTGTCGTCTTCCTTTATGACAGGGGCTTCCTTGATACGCATTGCGTGTTATAAAAACGCGTGTCGTAAGGTTACGACACACAAATGCATGTCGTCTTCCTTTACGACAGGGCCTTCCTTGATACGCATTGCGTGTCATAACTGCGCCTCGTAAATGCGTGTCATAAATGCGCATCATAAATGCGCGTCGTAAATAGACGACGTGCAAAAGCATGTCGTCTCTCGTTATGACAGGGTCTGAGCATTTTACGACATGCATTACACGTCGTAAAAGACTATTTTTCTGATAGTAATCATCATATGAATAAATAAATACCAACCACAAATGTCATAATGGCTTGTTTATACATAACAAACATATCAACATATCAACAAACAACTATTTGTTTTTACTAAGACAACTTTTATATAACTAAAATGCACGAAAATTGGTTATATAAAAAATAAGCACTTTTAACAGCAAGTTGCCAAAGAAAACAAATATGGACATTTCTTTAGCCAAAAAGAAATTCATGGTTGTTTTCCAAAAACCAAAGATTATAATAACATAAAAAATCATTCTAACATTTAAAAGATGGCTCTATACCACCGAAGGGTTTTTGTTGCGTAAAATAAATAGTTTTTCACAAAAACCGACAACGGAAACTTTAAAAATTTCTTATAAATTTTAAGCGTGACAACAAAACAAGCCATGATCCTTTTAAAGAGGCCAGGAGGATATTATAATAACCATAGGGTGTTTGGAAAATACAACCTTTGTAGCCTTTGGACCCTCTCGGATTTGGGGTGTTGAAGTAGATGGCAAGAACACGGAGCTTGATCTTCTCTACAAATAATCCACCAACAATAATAAGGTACCAAAATTGCTGCATTTCTTCTTGTACAACTTTGTTCTTTAAGCCTTAAGTTCTTAAACAATTAAGCACTAAAAGGAAGACACAAAGTAAACACCAAAAGCTAGTAATGTCTTCAAAAGAGGAAAGAGCTCCAAACTCTTTGTAGCTTACATTTTTAGAGAAAAAGGGAAGAAGATTTTAGAACAAAAACTTATGAATCCTCCATGTATAAGACCCTCTATTTATAACCCCATCCAAGCATGGCCTTTTGAACATTATATTCAAAAGTATGTTGGAGGTTGACAAGTAATCTTCATCCTTCTTACAACTTTCGGCCATGTCTCCTAAAGAGGACAAAAACTGTCTACTAGTCTTTTAACCATGGTAAAGTAAGCCTCTGATTTAATCATGGTCAACCAAAGTGTCCAAAACTTTGTACATGACTTATTTTATGACACCTTATCATATTAAGGCTATTTTTATACTTCTTAAATTATTGTTTTCATAAAACAATAATTTTCTCTAATTAAATACAAGAGTTGAATTTATTTATTAACATCAAATACATAAGAAATCTTCAATAAGTACCAACTTGATAAAGGTGTGACCCTATAGGATCATATGTCATTAGTAATGTCACTCAATAGTGATTTATAGGCATACAGATCCAACACAATGTCCCTTATCTATAACATCTCCTTCATATGTTCTCTCTGAATTTTCCAATGAAGCCCTAGATTTAAAGTTCATCTTTAAGAATCTTCCACCAATCTATCACTGGTATCCCCTTTGCTCAGCCTCCCGATGATCAAACTGCCACCGTTACAGTCAGTTATTTAGTGATTCTCGAAAGACCAGAGTAAAGCATGAAGTCGAAAAAGGGCCCACTGTTCCCTCCTCTCTCTTACTCGAAAAATCATTTGAGAATTTTAGTCTCTACATTAGTGACAACGATGAAGAACTGAAGTGATTAAGCTATGGTGATCAGGATTCCGAGAACCCAAAATAACAGTAAATATGTGATTTTATTGAGTGACTTCGAATAAAAAAAATGAAGGGTTTGCACATGTGAAATCAGGGAAGACAGGAGAAAAATAGAGTGAGAATGGTACAAATCGAAGTGAACCCAATGAGTTTTGGGGTGGTTCATGGTGGCAGAAGAAGCAAGCAGGGGATAGTGTCGACTGGATTTTTTAATAGTTGATTGAACTATCGACGATGTTAGATGGAGCAAACGACGATTAGACTACAGAAACGAAGCAAGCACCGACGACAATAGGTGGCAATGATTGTTCACACAGTTGGCGATGTGAAGCAAGCTTCACAGTTGGTCCGCAGGCTGTGTATGTGCATAAAGAGAGAAGGTGAGACAGATGAAGAATTTGAAATGTCAGAGAGAGAGAGAGAGAGAGAGAGAGAGAGAGAGAGAGAGAGAGAGAGAGAGAGATGAGCCCATTATTTTCTTTTTAATTAGTAAGAGATTAAAATAAATATGAAGAAATACAACAAAAAAGAGTTAAAAAGGCAAAACGGTACTTTCAAATTTTTCAGGACCAAATCACAAAAAAATTATGATTTTAGATTTTTCATGCAAACTGAAATTTTTTTTGGGTCTTATCCATGGTTTTTACAAAACCATACGGACCAATTTTGTAGTTTGTCTTTTAACTTTTTTTTTGAAAAAAATAAACAAAATCATTAAAAAAAATCAATACTACTCCTTGATGTTTGTTAATGAACTAATACTAAACTAATACTTGTGTGTGTGTGTTTTGAAGCAGGTGGGGTGGTGGTGATTTAAACGTCAATCGCAGATATCTATCTCTATCTTGTCTCTTTCTCCCTCTATATATAGACTTTGATTATCAGAAACAACACCTAGATCTCTCTTTCATGGCCCAATACCAGATCTCAGTTATTGATCATTCCTTTGATCTTGACTTATCTTTGACCATGGAATATCACCACCAAGCCACCACCACGACTACCATCCCCAGAAGCCACGAACCGCCATCACCGGAGCAAGCTCAGAACCAAGTTTTTGCGATGCCGACCGTCATGGGTCCATCAAGTGTTTGTATCGTATGCATGGAAGGTTTCCAATCATCATGTAAAAGTAATAAGCAAGCTTCTTGTGGACATATCTACCATTTTGATTGTATTACAAAATGGCTCTCCCTGCATAACTCTTGCCCCCTTTGCCGGTGTAAACTTTCCGGCCACCAGAAAAGTTACGCAGAAGGAAATTTGTTGGATTTGATGAAGTAAACTATGTGTGTCATAGTTGAAATAAAGTAATATTTG
Organism: Lactuca sativa; assembly: GCF_002870075.4. Taxonomy (NCBI): domain Eukaryota; kingdom Viridiplantae; phylum Streptophyta; class Magnoliopsida; order Asterales; family Asteraceae; genus Lactuca; species Lactuca sativa. The sequence goes on along the minus strand of NC_056629.2, from coordinate 58,354,181 downwards.
TCTATTTGTTGTGAAACAATATCATAGAACTTCACGTGTTTTCTTTTGGCTGTTTCTTTAATTTGGATGTATTTAATTATGGGGTTTCTTTAAAAAAAAAAAAAAAAACCCGCCCTTATATTCCTTCATTCATTCTTTCTTTCTTTTTTAATTTTTATTGGTATAAGAGTGTTAAATATAATAAAATAGTATTATAACATTTAATTCTTTGAAATAATTAGTCTAATAGATAATTGAAGATATTTTGGACGTCTGTAACCAGTTTCTTTAGCTATCTTTTACGTTACCACCATGTGATCACTACAACCATGTTCTGGAGAACTTGATTATAATTTTATACCATAACATGTAAATATGTAAATGTTAAGTTTGATGAAGTATGTTTGCTAAATTAACAAAACAACTAAAATTACTTTTATTGTATATGCAATTTACGTGTGTAACACTGATAAAAGTTAAATACATAAATAAAATAATTGAGGACATTTTATTGTATATTGTATTTATAGTGGTAGAGAATTTCATTATTGGCTAAATGTTTGTTTAGGCAAATAACATTAGTACACCTTTAAACAATAATGTTTCACCTTTTTCTCAATTTATATTTCATAAATCATAAAGTTTTTTAGAACTTTTATATCATGATTAGAAGAAAATTCGATCACTTTTTTTCTAAGTTTTGCAATAAATAACTTTTTTTTTCCGGATTAAGTTCTTTCTCAAATTGATAGTTTAATTTTAGGGAATTAAGAAATCTAACCATTACAAGTGAGTTTTTCTATTTTAAGAAAATAACTATTATTTTTTAGTTTTTTTTAATAACCACTTTTCCCAGGATGATTAATTTCGAAATACCGTCCAGAGTTTTTATTTATTTATTTATTTATTTATTTTTTTATTTTCAAAAAATCTCTCTATTTAACCGAAATATCTATTCGAATATATAATGTTCTTTTTCTTTTTCAATAAATATATGATTTCATGTACTAATATTGTGTATATATTATTTTTATCTTTTTATTAGATTTATGTAAAAATAAAAAAATTTTCTTGAAATTCTAGAGTTGTTCATCTTATTTCGGACTTGTTCTTGAAATTCAAGAGTTTTATTGTTATTATTATTATTATTATTATTATTATTATTATTATTATTATTTTTCTGAAATCTGAAATTTTAGCCTAGAATTCAGAATGTTGGTCTAGATTCTGAAATTTACCTCTTTTAATAGAAAATTTGTTTTTTTGTTGGTCCGAAATATCTATTCCCGACCAAATGGTTATTTTTACTAAAACAAATTTTTTTGATTAATTTATTTTCAAATGCATATTAAATCGTTAATTTTACCAATGATATATTGCATACTAGTATCATTTACATACAGGCGGTTTTTTCCATTTAAGAATGTTACGTAATGATTAAATATTACAAGTTTTCTAACGTTTTATATTTGATACAACTAAAGCCATGCGGCATGATCCACCAACCATAATCTATACATGTAGCATGAAAATGAATTGCATTACTTTTTCAATTTCCAATCAAACAGATTATTAACAATATTTTTAGTTTCTTTTACGTTATTTAATTCTTTTTTATGAAAAACAGTGTTGCAAAACTCGATGTAGACGACCGAGTACTTGGACTCGGACATCCGAGGGGCGAGACGCCTAATTAGAAATCGATTAAAAATATTCGGAATTGGTCGAAATCGGTTAAAATCGTTCAAACTCGGTTCCAATTCGGTAAAACTCGAAGATAATCGGTCAAACTCGAACAACTCAGTCAAATCGGGCAACTCGGAAAAACTTGGAAAATTTTGAAAAATTCAAAAAATCCATGAAATTTTGAGTTTTTTTTTAGAAAAAACATATAATTGTTATTGATATTTATCTATTTTGTTATAAATTTTAATAAAAGTATGATATTTGTTATATATATAATTTTTCTAAAATTAATTTCATATAATTTGTTCAATCTGAATACTCACCCATTAGACTGAATACTCGCTACTCGCTAGATAGCCGCCCTAGGAAGGCCTAACGAATTTTGCAACATTCATGAAATATAATTTGTTTGCAAAATCTAGAGAACAATGATTCGACACTTCGACTGAAATATCAATTTAAACTAGGAGTTGTGCAAAACTAGTCGTGCTTAAGCATGCATGTAACAAGTAAAGCTACATACCAGTCGAACTTTTGTGGTGTTATTTAATTTTAAACTGGACTTAAGCATCGAGCCTTTTTAATTGAATCCGACTTTTAATAAAAGTTTTTCAAAGTATTCGAGCTCGGACACTTATCAAATTGAGTTACAACTTAGCCTTGGCGGTGTTGGTTAAATTTACATATATCTATTATCCCATTTATTTTGTAATAAATTCAAACACATTGATTTCATTTCAGTGAAAGTCATGAAACATACTTGAAGGATTACCAATTTTCAAATGCATGTTTGTATAGAAGATATCATCATGGACCGTGATGATGCCCAAATTGATGAAAAATTACACAAAAATTTAATAGTGTTTTTAGGGATTAGTTTTTGATATGATGCATTAGAGTGAAATCTCGTTTCCTTGTGTGTATAAAAGGAAATCAGTTTTCCTCATACAGATACTTATAGCTATTAGATATAGAAACAAACAAATTACAATTATATAAATGGTCCCATGGCCACAATGAAATATTCTGATATTCTTTTTCATTTGGCTAGTAATCATTTATGATGAGTATTGATAAGTTTGACCAATATTATACCTATCAAGTTTCATATTAAAACCATAGTAAAAACTAAAAAGATACAGTCATTTGTGTTATTATTAACACGAGATCATAAATCACACTAAAGCCTCAACGTAAAACACTTAGAAAATTTAAAGCCAAAATGAAGAATAATATATAACATTAACTGTATAGATTTGTCTACTGGTTAATAAGTACATGTATACATTAGTATAGATAGAGCAATATGTTATAATGTAAGGTCTCTAGTAAAGCCCATCTTGGTTACTAGATCTTGGAAAATTTAGAGGGTAGACCTTTTGCCGTCGGATCCACAAGCATATCATGAGTGCTAATGTACACAATACAAATATTGTTTTCCTTTACTCATTCACGTACAAACAAGAACTTTGTATTAAGGTATAATTCATCCCCACTCAAGCTATTATGTTCGAAAAACTAACGACAACAGGATTGTCACAATAAATCTATAGTGGTCTCAATATGGAGTTCACGAATTTGAGTCAAATAATAAGATTTCTCAACAACATCATGTTGCAAGTTTCATTATAAACCGCAATGTTTTATGTCATCATTGTCGAGGCCGTCGTTAGTTGTTGCTTATGACTCGTCCAAAAGATAGGCCAGCCTGTTAACATAAATGATGTGTCGTGAAGTTGACTTGTTATTGTCTTTGCATTTATCAAAGTTGTAATTAGAAAAGCCAACCACTTTTAGGTTATCAGTTCTTCTATAAGTTAGTTTGTAATATTTTTCCTTTGAAGATATCGTAACACATTCCAGTGATCTAGGTCAAGATTAGATTAATATCATCCTAACATTCCAACAATCTAAACGATATCAAGACGAGTACAAACTTGAGAATATATTAGACATCCTACTATAAAATCATTAGGTATCAATCTCATTTGTTTCCTTTTTACCTTTCTTTTCTAGAATTGAAAAGAACCAAAAAGTATCCTTTAACTACAGGAGCAGCAAGATGAAGCATTGTTGCATGTTATAATGTACACGAACACGCTCAATATAAACCATTTAAGGCAATTATAATGTCTCATTGGCCAGATCTGGGTGTATTCCGCATTCTGATGTCGATCACATAAGAGGCTTACCCAAAATCTTTCATGTTGAAATGGAAACAAAGTAATTGTTTTGACCCATGCAACAAATTCATATTGTTACTCACTAAAAGAATGTCATCAACATAAAGGACAATATAACATCCCAAAAATCATAAAAATTTAAAAATTTTCAAAAACAACCATTATCTATAATTGCTTTACAATAAAAGTCATTGTTTCAAAAGTAAAATTATATCAGAGTGTCCTAAAAGTCAATATGATGAAAATAGGAAGATGTGCACGATCAATTCTTCTCTTTCCCATGATCCTCAGAAGTACCTAAAACAATAAATTAAAAATGTAAGTCAAAGCTTAGTGAGTTCCCCCAAAGTACCATCACACAACATAACAAACAAAGCATGCAAATATGAGCCTTCAGCCTGACTGGACCGCTTCGTAGTGTCTATAACCTATCTAACCGCTCTATAGGCCTTCGGCCAGACTAGACAACCTCGAAGGTTTTATAGCCCATCTGGACCGTCCCGGATGTCTTGGCCTTCAGCACAAAGCAGGATCGACTCAACCCAACCACAATATGTCGACATATGCAACAAACAAACATAAACATTAACCAACAAATACCGATAAACATACAGATCTACTAATTAATCATATACTAGTGTAACGTTATCCTATAACCAGGATACATAATCTAGTGGGTTGGTATTGGTACCTACGACGTAGGAGTACAGTGAGGAAAACTCACCTCTCATTCGGAAAAAAAAAGTTGAAGAAATCTTTGCTCTGAATACCGTCTCTACTTGTCACCTATTGTTCAAATCATTGTTCAACTTAAAACAAATATCAAATTACCTAAAATACCCTTTGGGCAAAATTGGTCAAACTCAACAAACCAGTCGAGTCAACCCAGCCGAGTACATGGGGCGTACTCAGATGTACGTGGGGAGTACTCCGCTTGACCGAGTAGTCAGGACGTAGACCGCGTACGCGCAGTATACCATTTGGTACGCGTAGCGTACGTACCTGGTCAGCTACCCTTCTCAAAAAGAGCATAATACATTAAGTCTTTTCAACCAAAACCAGATCTATGCCGAAAATAACATTATAAGTCATAAAGTTTCCAATTTATAATTTTTCATGGATAAAAGTGCTTAATACCAACAAACCCTAACTTCTTAATCCATTAGGACATCCTAGCACATGCATGGGGAATAACTAAGAGCCAATATCACATTTATATACTTCTAGACATCTCAAAACATCTAAAAGGATATCTTATATGGGCTAGAGCATGCCATACTCATAAAGGTCAAGACTTGGGACCAAAATGCTTCATTAATCAAGACTAACAAGATCTAAAGATATGCAAGCCAAGTTCATGAATTTATACCTCTAAATGATGCCAAAAAATGATGTTATTCTGGATCTAAAGATTCCGCGTCCTCCAAGGTGTTTTTCTCTTCTTCCTTTCTCCTTCAAGGCTACCAAATCACACAAGCAAAACCCAAAAAGGCTCTAGATGGATTAGGGTTCGGTTTGGGAGGTAAAAGTGGGTTAGAGGCTGATGAGGGAATGAGCCTTGGGGAGATAATGATGTATATAAAGGGTCCAAACCCTAAAAATTAGGGTTTGAGGATCATGCAAATATGCCCTATGTATGCCATGTACGCCCAACGTATGTGGGCTCGGGCCAAAATTACAAAATGCCACTATGGGTCACTTTGCAACATTTCTCATACACAAGGGCTAAAATGCAATTAATCTTCATACATAAGGTTAAAATTGGAAATACCTCATCGTCAGAATGTTACAGACAAGTATGGCAAAGTTCCTCCCACTCGTTTTAAGTTAGATACACTGATCCACTTGATTTTTATTGAACCCATTTATTTTCATGACTTCATCAAATTTCAAGCACCAACATCGTGATTCTTGTTTCAACATGTATATAGAAATATTTCGTTTGTATACTAGATGTTTTTTTTACCTTTATGCTTAAAGCCTTCCAGTTGAATCATGAACATATCTTTATCTAAGTAGCGGAAACAATCAATGATTTGCCTAAATGTACATGCATCCTAGGATATAAGTTTCATGCTATTACTGCTACTCTACTAAAATATAAAACATAAGGAAGAATAACATACCTCTTATGTAGCCATTGATCACCATGTTTGAGATCTTTTTCTCCTCAAGGTTGCTTGGATGAGAGGACCAAAACAAGAATCTCTCTAATTATATCACACCCAATGACACCAAAGAGTGCACTAAATATAACTAGGAGAAAAGTCAATTTCATAAACCCTAAAAGGGTTATAAATCGTCCCAATAGATAGAGGAAAAAGGATTGACAAATTTGTCAAGCTAAGGTTCAAGGAATAATGAGATCCCTAAGACATTATTTATAGTCTTAAATCCCTTCCTTGGATTTGTCCTCCATTCCATGTGGGATGGGAGTCAAATTCAAAATTAACCTCCACCCCCATGTGGGATTTAGTGATTTTTATCCAACCCTAGTTCCCTTAAGGGTTCTGGAATATTCCAACCAAGCAACTATTGATTAATTAATATCCAACACTTTTAATTAATTAAAACTATTTAATTAGTTCCTAAAATAATTTTACAATTAGTTTCTAATTAATTTTTAAAACATAATAATTAATAAACCAATTTCTTCTTTATTTATTTTACTCAATTTGGGTCATAAAGGAAACCCAAAACGACTCTGTTATATTTTAAATATTACCAACACTTTATGTCATTTGACACTCTTTCCAACAATCTCCCACTTTACAAGTCATCAACTATATGAGGTCCAATACTGAAAGATCTATACGCCCAAGAGTCATTATAAAATGATATTGCTAGATAATATATGATCCTAAAGGTCACACTAACAACAACTTGATACAATTGATTATTTAGATAATTTCATTTTAATAAATATTCAATAAACTCTTATAAATAATTGGAAATTATTTATTTCTTTGAAATAATAATTTTCATTAACAAGTAACATAATATATCATAAGGTATGATTTATTAAGTCATTTATATATTTTTTGACTAGAAAGACTCTTTTGTCTTTTAGCTAAAAGTTTAAGTTTATATCTTATAAAGAGTACGTTATAAGAATTTTATAAAATCCTCTTCTCTTTTTATACAACAGAAATATGGGCTAGCTTCTAGAAAACAAGACATGGTCTTTTGAATATAATAAGAGAAAAGTAAGCATGGCTTAAGAGGCATGGGAGACATGTAGGCCTTAGGGTATGTAGTGTTTAAACTTTAAAGTGTTAAGAATTCTTGGGTAATGATTTAGCTTTATGAAGGCTTTCATCCCTTTATTTTTTCATGAACAAAACCGTAGCTTATCCTTCCTCTCTCACGTTCTCTCTTGAAAAGAAATGTTAGAAGATTACTTGCTTGCATTTTGCTCTCTTTAAGTAATATTTGGATATGAACTTAAATCTTAAGAGTTTTGACTAGCATCTTCATCAAGTTGATTCTTTTTGGTGTTTCCATCAAATGTGAAGTTCTACTTTACATTTTACATCAAAATTCAAGCCTCCCTCGAGGATTTAAAGGCTACAAAGATTTTCATCTTCTTCTTCCTTCTTTGGTTGATGTTTTCCTTTCCAAATTTTGCAAGAAGATCCTTGGTGGGTTTAAACTAGTTATATGTTATTCAAAATTTTTAAGTCTTCCGTTTGCTAAATCTTGAGTTTTTATAACTAATTTTTGAATAAAAATACAAGAATTGATATCAGAGTCATCCTTGCAAGTTTGGTTGGAGTTTATGATTATTAGGATAATCTTGGTTTTTGGAAAATATAGATAACTTGTTTTTGTTAGAAAATAAGTTAATACATATTTTTTATGACAACTTTATAATTATTATTTTTTGTGACAAAAGTTTTCATGCATATTTTGTCACTAAATTTTTCTTAGAAAAACAAAGGTTGTTTTGTATGCTAGATGTATTTTAGAATGCATAAACAAGCCATGGACCTTATTCGTGTTGTTTTTTTTATATGGACTTTTAAAATGGTTTGTAATATCTATTTTTTCGTACTTGTTATTTTATGTAACAGATTAGTTTTAGACTAGATTTATTTTATGCAAAATGTAACAAGATGAAGAAGATGGTCATTTTTGAAGACCTTAGAGGTGCCCACGGTTTTACGAAGGTTTTATAAAAAATTTTGTAACTTTTATAAAATCTAGTAAAAGTTGCTACAGAGTTGGTTGTTATTGCAAGTGAGAGCTTGGAGTCAACATGAAGATTATGTTGGATTAGGTGTCTAATCTCATAGCTATAATTGGTATAAACTTGAATTGATAGTGGCACGATCCTTTTGGGTTGCGCTCAAACCTAACAATTGGACATGATTATTTTGGAGAGAGAGGGAATGATTTATTATTTGATTAATAAATTGAAATAAATAATTTCTTAATATATTATGAAAATAATATATTAATTAGAAATAGTAATATTTAATTAATATTTAATCAGAAATAAATTGGAATTAATTTGATGATTAAAAAAATTAACTAAAACTGTAGGGACTGGAGTGCAATTGTTTAATAGTTGAGCAAGAGACATTATAGAACCATCCATGAGGCTATGGACAGTTTCTAGGAGCATTAGGGTTTCTAGAATTATTCTTGGTGGATAATTAGGAAGCTGGATAATTACCGGTTCAAGATAATATTATTATATTAGGTTTGAGCTTATATAGGGTTTCCTAATTGCACTATAAATAGGCCCATAGGGCTATGAATTTCAGCACTCATAATCCTAGAGAGATCTGGCCGAAATTCTCCTCCTCCATCTCCATAATTCTTAGTTGTTAGTCTTAGGTGCGAACCATTAGAGGCACGCCGCTTATGGTGTTAACAGCCAAAAGATTTGAAGAAGGATTCAAGGTTGTTTTCTATAACAATCTTCATAGTAAGTTTCTTAACCTATTGATTTCGTTTTCATTAGAAAAGTTTTGTAGGATGATAGTCCATAGTATGTTGCCTATATGTGAAAGACATAGATCCTCACAAGGTTTCATGTGCCCTAATCATTTGAATTGTGTGCATGTTTTCCACTTAGTGCATAGAAATTTTGTAACCTACATTTCCCATTAGATTATTTGGTTAGTTTGTCCCTTCAGGAAAGGACTTGGCACTTTTGTGTTTGTTCACAAGAGTGTCAACAAGATCATGGCTTGTTTATGTCTTAATGCACGTATGTGTTGTTTATTATAATGTTGATTATTATATGTGGTGATAAATTAGTTTTTCACATGACAAAATAATTTTTAAACAAAATAAACATCACATAGAGTTTAGTTTTCAAAGTTTATAATGTGAACATGTGATGTAACAAGTTATTGTTTTAACATAAAAACCAGTTTTATATAAATGTTATTAACGACGAATTTTGAAATACAAAATTTATAAGTATAAAAAATGTGATTTTTGTCACTTATACAAACTCCAAATATCTAAGTAATAAAAGGAAATATTATTAAAGATATAAAGGTTATAAAACACTCAAACTCAAACTCAATAGTGGATTTAAATTTAAAATTGAACCATGTCAAATTATATGAAAACTATCTTTTTATATGGAACTTTTAAAAGCTATTTTTTGAAAATTGATGTCATGGCTTATAATATGCATGTAATAATAATGATACTAGGCAAATGTCCGCGCGTTGCGCAAAAGCATCTATATAATTGAAATCTTAACATGTTTTTTTTAAATATAACAATAATGTTATTGTGAAATTTGATATAATAATTCGTATACTAAGGAGATATAATATATTGATTATTTTGAAGAGTAAATTACACTAATGGTCCCTAACTTATTTTTTTAACTCGGAAGGTCCCTACTATTTATTTTTGTTACACGCTTTGTCCCTACTGTTTGTTTTTGTTACGTGTTTGGTCTCTGTCTTACCTAAAAAGACTATTATTTAAATAGAGAAAATTTACAGGGTTAGTAAGGTAAGGTGAATGAGTAGGGTTGGGGGTGTGCTTATTTAAGTAAATTAGAAATTCAAGGGAAAAAATAGTCTTTTTAGGTAAGACAGGCACCAAGTGCGTAACAAAAACAAATAGTAGGGACCTTCCGAGTTAAAAAAAGTAAGTCAGGGACCAAACACGTAAGTTACTCTAAACCATAGGGACCATTCATGTAATTTACTCTATTTTGAATTATATGATAATATATACATCTATTAAAAATGCATAATCTCAATCTTTTGAATGACCTCTACTCGCGGGTTACACATAAATAAAATATAATATAATATATAGTTTAATGTTATTTATAGTTGTAGTTATTATTAATTAATTTTTTTAAATTTATTTGCTTAACGTTTTAATTTCTACCATTGTAATTATTTAAAACATCAAACAATTTTTATTTTTTATTTTAAAGGTAACAATATAATCATTTATATAGAGTTATTTTTAACTATTGTTATTATAAGTTATTTTAAGCTAATTATTTGAAAACTTTTAACGATTATACAAATATTTTAGTTAAATTGATATTACAATTTAGTTTTAGCATTTAGCACTACAATTTATCATTTTTAACTATTCACAAAATATTCTTTGAGTTTTTTAAGTGCATCTGAAATTTATATTGAAGTTGATCCTGTAATTTTATATTTAAATAAACAATTTAAGTATTTTGTCTAAACTGTTCAAAAATTGTAGCTTTAAATTGATAATAGTTAAATACAACAACATATTAAATCTAATAAATTAAATATAATATGTTAAAAGTTAATGACATAACTTTATAAGTAGAAGTAAAAATATTATTTTAATATTGAAATTTAGTTTATTTATGATTACACTTTAGGTTTGATACTTATTTAACCTTATTAACCAACTTATAATCATTATTAGAAAGACACTACAATTTATCTTTTTTAAGTTTTAACTATTTACAAAATATTCTTTAGGTTGTTTAAGTTGAACTAAAATTTATATTTAAGTTGATCTTGTAAGGTTATATTTAAATTAACAATTTAAGTATTTTATACAAATTGTTCAAAAGTTGTAGCTTTAAAATGATGATGGTTTACATACAACAACATATTAGACCTAGTAAATTAATTATAATATGTTAAAAGTTAAAAACATAACTTTATAAGTAGAAGAAAATATATTCTTTTAATATTGAAATTTAGTTTATATGTGATTACACTTTAGGTTTTATATTTATTTAACCTTATTAACCAAATTATAATCATTATTAGAAAGAAATTGAAAAGTCATGGGAGTTTCAAATGAATGTGGTGAAAGGAAAAACGCTAGCTTTATAAGTATATAATGATGATAATATATATATTTTAAAACTAGAACTATAAAACATCAAAAGACCCCTTATAAACCTCAAATTTATGCAATTCGTTTTAAAAACACTCCCACATCTCTTGATACGATAATGGGATAAATGTCACCTAACCGTTTAGTGTTATACTTTGATGGTTATGGTGTGTTTGCGATTTCTATAACCAAGTTATAGACCGTTTTTTTTTCAAACAAAAAATTTATTTAAAGCACCGAATTAGCAAGAAACTAGTCAGGAAAAAGAAAAAAAAATACATAATAGCAAGATTCGGATTTCGCAACCACCTACCCAATTACTATCCTTCTTACACCTACCATTACACCAAAGAAAAGATTTTGTAACTATATTATCAAAAATAAGGGAAGCCTTTGGTTTTGTAGCTCCAAAAAGAGTAGAATTTCTGTAATCCCAGATCATCCACCAAGACACATAAAAAACACCTTCCACGACCCGTTTAGCGAAAGCCGAAAAATGCAAAGCCTTGAGCCAAATTAACTAATCTTTGTAGGAAGACAAACATGGAGCTGGAAAACCTCACCAACGAAAGACTTGAAAATTAACATTATCTGAAAGAGAGCAGTAAAAAAAAAGACGAGAGGAAGATTCCACAATGCCTTCACAAATCGGGCATAATAATCTAGGAAAATAAATACCCCTCCTATCAAGCACAACTCTAGTTGGAAGTCTATCAAGGGATAACTTCCAAGAAAAAATATTAATTTTAGTAGGGACTTCCTTACTCCACCTAGTAGGAGTACTTACGATCAACAACATCTTCTCGTCAATATAAGAGCAAGCTGAAGCCACAAAAAATTCTCCCAACCCTGAAAGAGACCAAAACCACCTATCTGGAGTTGAGGACAGTGAAACTTAGTCTATAAGCGAAATAACCCCCTCCCATTGAATTCTCTCTTGTCCTCCTCTAGGGTGTCTATGAAGAGAATAGGAAATAGAATCATGACTCAACTTTTCCTTAACCGTTATATGTTTATAATTCTCCAAATTATAAATTCTATGGAACTAATGTTTAAGCATCAAACCACCTAACCACACATCATACCAGAAAGAAGTAAGAGCGTCATCCTCAATCTTTTTAGTACACAGCCGTAAAAGATACACATCAACATCCCTAAGTTGATTTATAGCTTTGACTATATCCACCCAATTCGAGCTTCTACTAGGAAGAGTGGTCGCGCCAACATAACCAGAGTTACCAAACATGGCCTTAATAAATGAAACCCAAAGATCCGAAGGACTAGATAAAAAACGCCACGCCCATTTGAAAAGAAGATCACAGTTAACGACGAAAAGACTACTAACTACAAGACCCCCATGTTTTTATGAGCTACAATCTTTTTCCAATTGAAAAGGGATAATTTTTTCTCATCCACCTCCGTCCCCACCAAAAATTGTCTCGTAAAGCTTCTATTTTAGATAAGATACCTTTTGTAGCTTTGTAAATTGACATAAAGAAAGTAGGAATTGTGCCTAGAACTGATTTAATTAAAGTAAGTCTTCTGCCAATAGATAACGTCTTAACTTTCGAATTAGAAAGTTTATAAGTAACCTTATGCATCACCTCTCTCCAAGAATTCAAACGGTTCATATTACCACCAACTGCAAGGCCAAGATAACGGAACAAAATCTTCATGATGTCATATCCAATCCAAGTAGCAACCACCTCAATTGACGAATTATTAACACAAATTCCTAAAAGTTTGCTTTTATTGAGATTCATCTTCAAACCAAAAGCCAAATGAAAATAGTGAAGCACTCTAATGAGATTTTGAATATTAGAATCTTTCCACACCCCTATAAATATCGCATCATCTGTATAAAATAGGTGAAACACAATAATAGTGGGAGTTAAACCAAATTTAATACTAGAAAAGAGGTTACGATCAAGAATACCTTGGAAAGAAACATGAAGGCTCTACATCACCAAAATGAACAAAAAGGGAGAAATTACGCCTCCCTGCCTAAGGCCTTTGTGAAAAGTGAACTCATGTATAGCAGAGCCATTAACCAAAACTGGACCTCTAGAAGAATACAAGCAACCATGTATCTGTCTCCTCAAGTTATCAACGAATCCCATACGCTGAAGATTATCATCTAAACAATCCTACCGAACTGATTCATAGGCTTTTTCAAAATCAACTTTAAAACCATAGTGGGATGCTTCTTTGCCATACACCAAGCTAGCACCTCATTCATAATGAGGGGACCAACAACGATCTATTTGCCTTTAATGAAAGCATATTGTTCTTCACTAATCAAGTTATCAATAACAAAAGACAACCTATTAGCGAGGATTTTACCCAAAATCTTGTATATACACCCAATGAGGCTAATAAGTCAGAAATAATTTACATTTTTTGCATCTTGGACCTTAGGGACAAGCGCTATGAATGAGGAATTACACCTAATAGGAAGCTCACTGGAAGAAAAGAGTTCCACAACCACATGAGCGAAATCCTTTTTAATTAGATACCAAAATCTTCTAATAAAACCAATGGGAAAGCTGTCAGGACATGAAGATTTATCGAGACCACAATCCCACACCAGCTTCTTAATTTCATCAAAAGTAACATTATTGTCCAATGTCTCTGACTGGTTTAGAGAAAGCCTTCTCTGAAAATTCTGCAGAATCCAAGGCGGAGATATAGAAGGTTTAGAAAACTGATTTTTAAAATGAAGTAAGAATTCAAATTTAACTGAAGAAGGATTATCAAGCCACTCACCATCCACTTACACACCCTAAAGCGCCAACTTCTTGCATTTTTTATTTTACATACCATGAAAAAAGTTGGATTTGTCATCTCCTTCAATAGCCCACTTGATCTTAAGCTTTCTATGGAAGATCAACCCTTTCAATACGATTAAAGTCTTCAATCTTCTTAAGAAATGTAACCATTTCATCCAACAATGAAGGGTACCCTTCACCTCTATCAATTTTCGAGTCTAGATCAGCCGAAGTGAATAAGCATTGATTTTTAACTACATCCTTTTTATTTCTAAGTTCAGAATTCCACACCCTCATCATTTTATTTAAGCGTTGCAAATTCTTTTTTAAAAGCACCAAAGCATTTGAATGTGTAATCCTATTATTATTCCAAGAATATTCCACCATTTGAACAAGTTCGTCCACAGAAAACCAAGAGTAAAACAGTCTAAAAAGAGAAGGGTCATAATCAGTAGAAATCTATTTAATAAGGATGGGGCGGTGGTCAGATAAGTGTCTTTCCAAAATGAAACATGTAAAATTTGGAAGTATCTCTAAAGTACCTTCCGAAACGAGAAATCTATCCAATTTACTCATCTTTATGGCAGCTCTGTGAGACTAGGTAAAAGAATATCCAAGAGGAATATCAAAAAGCCCCGCATCAGAAATGAAATCATTAAAAAGATTAGTCGCATGAGGGTGAAAAACCAAAACATATCTTTTGCTAGCAACTCAAACTTCATTAAAATTGCCCATGAAAATAGTCTCACCCTCCTAATTACTTATTATACGATGCAACTAATTCCAAAACATCTTTTTAATATTGATGTCTTAAGGAGCGTAAATAGAGACAAAAAGCATACTAGTTTTAAACGGGAGCCGAGAACCCTCCATTGTCACCAAGTAATCATCCAAATACATCTTGCTTTTATGAAACAAATTCTTATCCCAAATATAAAGAATTCCACCTGAAAGATCTTTAGAAGAGGAATAAGCATAATCAAATTGAAGATTGCCCCAAACCGATCTAACAACATGAACATCCATACACCTCATCTTAGTTTCTTTTATGGTTAAAAAATTAATTTGATGTTTACTACACAATGTTTTCACCCAAGTAATCTTCCCCTCCTCCTTGAAAATTAAGAGAAAGTACATTAATGAGAAACCTTCCACACCTCCTTGGTTATTAATAAGCTCTTGGATGTTTTGAGTACAACCTTCCATTACGTAACCTATGTCTTACCCATAATCGATAAAAGCACTCAGTTCATTAATAAAGGAAAATCCTTATCTCTTCCTCAAAATTTTGATAGAATTGCCTAATAATGAATGTGAATCACCATATACTTCATTTACATCTTTGGAATTTATGTTTTCAACACCCTTTTTAACCCATTGTATCGAAGCATAAATTTTAGAATACTAATACATTTGGTACAGTTTGTTGCTGATCACCACTCTCCAAGTTAATTACTGGAGAAGAAAAAGGAAACATGCTCTTATGATGCATGTTTTTTTTTGGGGGGGGGGGGGGGGTAATTCGGTTTTGCGGTTTCATGAATGCACCAGAAACAAAAAAAAGAACAAGAACAAGAATAAAATAAAAAGGGATATATTTGATTTGCAATCCAGACCTATAGATTGAATATCGGGTGAAAACAAGTTAAGAACTATTAACTAGAATTCTATCAAGATCAGGAAAACATTTGTCAAATGATATTTGATGACAAGCCAAGACCTATTGACTTGAAATCGAATCAATGTAGAAAACACGTCCTAGAATTGACAAAGGGGCGAGTAAGCAATTCAACATAACAAAAGTTCTACAATCTCAAAATTCGGCAAGCTACCGATTATGTTCGACAAAGGGGGCTACTTATACCCTTACAATGATTAGAAAAAAGAAATAAAAGGAAACTACCTAATAAAGGCTAACTGAAAACTAAATACGGAAATAAATAAAAGTCTAAAATCATCTCCAAAAATAAAAAGAATCTTCCAGATGTTAATCCACACAATTAACCTTGGAAACCCTCGTGCTTTGATCCTAACATGTAGTCTTCATATCCCTCTGTAAGCACTGTGGAATTGACACGTCATTCGGAATTCATAGTCATTCTAAAATGATAGTACACATCGTTTGGAGTCAAACATGCATTCGGAATTGAAAACTAGTTCGGAGCCTAGTACAAGCGAGTCAGTGTTCCGAGATTCGCAACTGGCTTCCGGAGTTCACAATCACAAGCAACCTCGTTCCGAGATTTGCAACGGATAACTAACGACTACAATGGCTTACGACTGCTCACATCTAGTTGTATCTAAGACTTGGTATGGAACTTGAACTCATTTCTGAATGTAACCTCATATTCGTATCATTCCCTCCTCCTTTGAAAGGAATTGTCCTAAATTTCGAGGGGCCATTATCTTTTCCTTAGTGATCTTTGAATGAACTTTGTTGTTCAACAAATACTTTCTTTTCTTCAACAATCTTGTTTATATCAGCAAGATTGTTCTCTTTTGCACTTGCTTCAACCACTTCATCTCAGACCATGAAATTAAGTTCAATTTTTCAACAAATTAATCTTCCCCATCAACATCATAGATAGGAACAGAATCTTCAACAATTTTGTTCAGATCAAAAAAATCGATTTCTTCCATAATTGCTTTGCCATTTTTGTTTTGGAACCATGAAATCAATTTCTTCAATCACTTTTTCATTCGTATCAGCATCAGCAGCATCAGTAACATCATCTTGTACAACTTGGGTTTCAAGAGTTCCAAGTTCCAAAGCTGTATCTAACACTAGGGTCTCATAATTTTCCTCTTCAGCGTCATGTGCTTCTTCAAGTACGAATGTATCACTCAATCTATCTTCTAACACTTCCTGTCGGATCTCAACAACCTTTGTTATCATCACCACCCTTCTATTTGGACAAGCATTTTGATAATGCCTAAGCCCTTGTTTCATATAAGTAATCTTCCTATAGGTGGTTAGCGCATATCTCCTCTGGATTTTGCATTTCAAGGATTCCCTAGAAGAGATTTTCAATTTTTCCTTCACAAACTCTCCAGGTTTTGTTGCCTATTAAACCACAGTGAAGCTTATCCACTTAATTTCAGGATCGCATACTTGTAATACTCCTCATCACCTTATTCCTTGAATTAAAAAATTATTTTAATTTTTTCTTTCCTAATGCAAATAACTTTGTGGATCAAATTCACCAAAAAACTTAGGTAATTATTTCACATTGATGTCCTCAACCTTCTTTGGCTACTATCGCTTTCCTTCTTCTTGCAACTCACGTAGAGCTTCATGCAATTTGATTGAAAAACTTGGATCGTCAAAATCCATGGCCTATGATGTGACTTCAATTAAACCAACAACAAAATATGGAAAGCGAACTTGTTGAATCACAACAGCAACACGAAAATCACAACCACAATTTCGTCTCTAACAAAACTCGACTGGAACTTTTGGGATCTAATACCACTTATGATGTGTGGTCGGGTGAAAACAAGTTAAGTCCTTTTAAACTGAATTCTATCAAGGATATGAAATCATCTGCTAAATGTTATTTGATGACAAACCTACACCTATTGACTTGAAATCGCATCAACCTAGAAAACACATCCTAGAATTGACAGAGGGGCGAGTAAGCAACTCAACAAAACAAAAGTTCTTCAATTTCAAAATTTAGCAAGCTACCGATTATGTTAGACAAAGGGGAATACTTATAGCCTTACAATGATTACAAAAATGAAACTATAAAATAAAAGGAAACTAATTATAAAAAAACTATCTAATAAAGGCCAATTGACAACTAAACATGGAAATAAATAAAAGTCTAAAATCGTCTCCAAAAAATAAATAAAATATTACAGATGTTAATCTATGCAATTAACCAAGAAAATCCTCGTGCCATTGATCCCAACAAGTTGTCTTCATATCCCTCAGTAAGCACTTCAAAATTGACATGTCTTTTAGAATTGATAGTTATTCGGAATTGATAACACAAGCCATTAAGAATCAAATAGGCATTCGAAATTGAAAAGTAGTTCGAAACCGGGTGCAAGAGAGTTAGTCTTCCAAGATTCACAACTGGATTTCGGAGTTCGTAATCACAACCAACCTCGTTCTGAGATTCGCAAAATATCACTAACAATTACAATGGCTTGCGACCATTCACATCCTATCGCAACTATGACTTGGTACGAAACTTGAAATCATTACAGAATGTGAATTCATATTAATATCTTCCCCCCCCCCCCCCCCTTTGAAAGGAATTGCCCTGAGTTTCAAGGGGCCATTATCTTCTCCATATTGATCTTCGAATGAACTTTGTTGTTCAGAAAAAACATTCTTTTCCTCAACAATCTCGTTCCTATCATCAAAATTGTTCTCTTTCACACTTGCTTCAACCACTTTGTCTCGGACCACGAAATTAAGTTCAATTTCTTCAATAAATTCCTCTTTCCCATCAACATCCTAGATTGGAAAAGAATATTCAACAATTTCGTTTAGATCAACGAAATTGATTTCTTCCACAACTGCTTTATCAATTTTGTTTCCAACCATGAAATCAATTTCTTCAATGACTTCATTCCTATCGACATCTGCAACATTAGTAACACCAGCTTTTACAACTTGGGTTTGAAGAGTTCCAAGTTCAAAAGTTGTATCTATTATCAAGGTCTCATACTTTTCCTCTTCAGCTTCATGTGCTTCTCTAAGTACGAATGTATCACTCAACCTATATTCTTCCAACAATTCCTCTCAGATCTCAACAACCTCTGTTATTTTCACCACCCTTCTATTTGGACATGGATTTTGATAATTTACATACCCTTTTTTAACATCAACAATCTTCCTATAGGTGGTTGGTGCATATCTCCTCCAGAGTTAGTGTTTTAAGGACTCCCAAGAAGATATTTTCTTCATTCCTTCATGAGTTGTCCTGCTTTTTAGCCCTTTAAACCATAACGAAGCTCCTCCACTCAATTTCAGGATCGCATACTTGCAATACTCCTCATATAACTCCTTGAATTAAAAAATTCTTTTAATTTTTCTTTCCCAATCCAAATAACTTTGTGGATTGAATCCACCAATAAACTTAGGTAAGTCTTTCACATTGACGTCCTCGGCCTTCCTTGGTTGCTACCGTCGTCCTTCGTTTTGCAACTCATGTAGAGCTTCATGCAATATGATTAAGGAACTTGGATCGTCAAAATCCATGGCCTCTGATGTGATTTTAATTAAGCCAACAATAAAATCTGGAAAACGAACTTGTTGAACAACAAAACAACACAAAAATCACAGCAACACTTTTGGATCTAACAAAACCTGACTGGACCTTTTGGGCTCTGATACCACTCATGATACGTGGTTGCGGGGGTGGTAATTTGTTTTTGAGTTTTTGTTATTGTAGTGGAAACAAAAACAAGAACATGAACAAGAATAAAATAAGAAAAATGATAGATATGATACACAATCAAGACCTATAGTTTAATATCGGGTGAAAACATGTTAAGACCTATTAACTTGAATTCTATCAAGATCAGGAAAGCATCCATGAAATGTTATATGATGACAAGCCAATACCTATTTACCTGAAATCGAATCATGTCACACCCCCAAACCATAACGGCGGAAAGATCTGGGGGCGGATGGAGTGACTTCACGTACAATATCATAAAAGTTGAATATCATTGAAACATAGCAACATAAACATTCATACATTGAGATTTCAAGTATTACATTGATTACAAATCTTTGTTTGTTCAAAATTTAAATACAAATAACTGAAAAGTAGAAAGCATGAAACATCGACGCCGACCCTTAAGAATGGGTGGATACATGTCTACTGATTTCCTGAGAATACAAGTGATTTTGAAAAGTGTCAACAATTAAGTTGGTGAGTTCATAAGCATTTTTGTATGAGAAGGATTTGTAACGTTTTCGTGTAAAATGATCTATATACTTCTAGAAAATCCGATATTTATTTAATTTCAACTATAAATGTATGTATTTCCTTTGTATCTGTTCCTTGTAAATGATAATGTATCTTTCCAGAAAATCCAATATTTTCTGAAATGAGCTATAAATGTACGTATTTCTTTTGTATCTTTCCTTGTAAAATGATAATGTATGTTTCCAGAAAATCCAATATTTTCTTAAATGAGTTGTAGATGTATGTATTTCTTTTGTATCTTTCCTTGTAAAATGCTTATGTTTGTTTCCAGAAAATCCAATATTTTCTTAAATGAAAACAGTAGTCCTAAACCCTAAGACCAAAAATGTGTAAGTATTTGCTGTACTGAACAATAATATGTAGTTATATCTTTTTATAAAACTAATGAAGTGTAAGTTACTCTATAAACCAAATCATTTTTTCAATCCCTATGTGAGTTATTATAACCATGCTTAATATGACCGATAAGCCTGAACGACGTTCTTCAGGCGTCAGAATTGGTAGACTTTTGTCACCCTCGACTTGCCGGTCTAACTTTAGAGAACAGCTGAGGTGTAGGGTTGTGAATCCTGTACAGATCTATACATAACGGTCTCGCTCTCCCTCCATGAGACTCTGGTTATAATGCAGGAGTTAAGGTGTACTTTAGGTAAAGTACGTGAAGAGAGTGTGTCTCACAAGAGCATTAGCTGATTTACGTGAACTATGACTCTTTTTTCTTGTAAAGCAAAATAATAATATCTTTGAATAATTATATGTATCTTCAAGAAAGAAGGTGTGGTTTGTGACTTCCAAACTATATCAATCATAGTTTATTTTGTTTGTTTGAAACTATTTATATAATCTTTTATATATATATATATATATATATATATATATATATATATATATATATATATTATTATGTATTTTGTTCTAGTATTAAAATATGAAATCAAAACATAATAACTTTGGGTTGTAACCCACCAAATTAGTGCATGACTGTAACAGAAAAACTATCTTTTAAATAAAAGTTTTCAAAAACCATGGAGCTTTACAAATCATAAATTTTTTTTAGTTAGCTTTGCAATTCAAACTAATATATATATATATATATATATATATATATATATCATGATGGTGTGAAGATTTCCAAGCCTAACCACTTGAATGGTGTTGATGATTTCTTTTGGAATGATCTTATCCTAAGAGTTTTAACACATAATAATGTGTGTAAATGTGATGAATCCTACATAAAAATGTATAAAAGCACTAGATCCACAAGGAAAATTTACCAAAATTCTAGGAATAAACTTGAAGGAAGTAATTTTTTGGAGGATCTTGGACTTGTTCTTGAGAGGATTTGGAGTTAATTAGGAAGAAGACATGAAATGGTGGAATGATTTAAGGTGAATGTGTTCAAGATAAAGAGGTACAATAAGTTGATAATCGCTTGGTAACCTGGTGGTTATTTGCTTGGATATACGATGGGTATTAATGTGTATGGGAAAATGGTGGTACAAAACTTCTTAAAGTCAACTATCCTTACCTAAACACATAGAAAACAACCCACTGGAAACTCACTAGAAACCACCCAAAGTACATGAGATTTCGGCCATGCTACAACCGAAATCACATGGTGATTTCGGTCTTGTGTAAACTAAAATCCCATGTGCTAGGGTCATAGGCTTATGATTTCAGTCCTACACTATTCCTTCATGGTGTTTTTAATTTTGGTATTACTTAAAAATGGGTGATTTCGGTCCTAGCCAAACCGAAATCACTAATGTGGTGGGGAACTAGGCTTTTAACACTTTAAATGTAAATGGAAATCTTTGAAATTCTTGGTCCATGTTGTTGATTTTCAAGTGTTTATTATGAATGTGATTTTCAAAGTGTGTGTGTGTGTATATATATATATATATATATATATATATATATATATATATATATATATATATATATATATATATATATATATATATATATATATATATATATATATATATATATATATATATATATATATATAAACACAGACACACAATTTTATATATACTAATACAAATAATGCCCATTTGACTTTCAAGGATCTATTGCAACAAGGTTACATTATGAATTCACTTGAACACGGTTACAATTTAAACCTTGCTTGATCCAAATTTTTCGGGTTGTCACATCATCCGCTTGTTAGAGGGAATTTCGGCCCGAAATTTGTATCTTGAACAGGTTCTTGGTAAATCTAGGCAAAAGTTGTGAGTATTTTCGTCTCATCTAATTCTCGTTCCCAAATGAATTCGGGTCCTCGCTTGGCAATCTAACAGATCTTCACTTTTGGTATGCAGCTTTGTTTTAGTTACTCTTACTATTTGTTTTAGGGATGGCAAGCTGGACTCCAAACGAGTTGGGTCTTAAAAGACTCCTGTAACGACTGTCAGGGGTGCGAGGCGAATCGATTGTCCCTTATATGTGATAATTGATAGTGGTATACTATGTAGTCTCACCACCTCTTTGTGATATGATCCTGTCAGCTTCTCGATTTCATCTGTTGCTTTGATCGGTAGGGAGTGTGTGAGTTTGGTTTATTTGCATACATTTACCCAAATGGTAACATGTCCACTAGTAGACCTGGGCAACTTTGCTCTGAAGTTCGTGGTAGGACTCACGTCTGGTTCATTTATCATTGCTCTATGTATACAATTCGTATATAATCAAGATTCAAAAGAAAGTCGAATAGTTGACTTTTCCCTAACCCACAACCAAACAAGGAACAGGAGTTAAAGTGGAATCACACATCCTAAGTCTGTAGAATCTTAATTATATACAACCCTCACGTATACACCTAGTAGTGATAGGTGAACTGCATGGGTCCTTAGTCTCTATTCTTGAACTTGACTTGTTATATGAGTGGCATTCCCGGGAGGTCTGCTGGGAAGACTTCGGGGAGGCTGCAGACTTCCAGAACTTCCTAGAAGTTTTTTGCTTGTTTCTCATCTACCGCATGGGTTAGGAAGGCATGGTACGCCTCGTGTGGGTACTTCTGGGTCTTGAAGCGAGAGATAATTTGGAGGTTTGTGTCGGGTTGTCGTTATAGATAGAAAGGGTTTCGTTACTTGGTCGGTTAAGGCAAAGGGTCTTTTCGTAACATATGAAATTGGTATGGTGAGGACCAAGCCAATCCATGTCAAATGATGATGTTGGAACTTCTTAGTGTAACAGGTGTTAAGTCGATTTGGAAGGGGGTGATTGTTTAGAACGATAGTGTATTATATGTATATGTCTTTAATGCATCCATTTTTATCCTTGTTACTACTACTGCGAATATTTTGTATCGTAATTAGTGAGTACTAGCAGTATGAGTGCTTTGATAAATAGTGATGAAATTTCATAGTATGGTCCTTACTAGGTTCCTTTATAATTGTTTGGTGTAAACTAGTCGTATATAATTAAGATTGAAAAGACAATCGAATGAGTGACTCTTCCCTAAGCCCACAACCAAATAAGGAACAGGAAATAAGGTGGAATCACACATTCTAAGTTTGTAGAATCCTTATCATATATGGCCCTAATGTTTACACCAGCCACCATAGATCACCTATAAGAATCGATAGTTTTTATATGAATGATGTGATTTATTCGGGTGAGGGGGCAATTTATGACTATGATTTGTCGCATTTCAGAATCTATTGTTGATGAAATTTAATTGGCACTAGTTTTAGTGGAAATTCGAGGCTTAAATATTGTTGTTTGGAGACATACCGATAACCACTGGTGGTTCTGGGAGAGTCTCACCTGCAGTGTTCATACGTACCCTTCCATTACTATCAGGATTTGTGTCCCTGGCTCTTGGTCACTTCCTTATGAAATGCCCAGTCTCGCCACAACTGTACCAGGTTTGGCTCGCTCTAGCACTAGCGGCTTGGGCGGCCTGTCGGGTTGGCACTCTACAAAAGCGAGTTGTATGCCCTTTTCCGTTGCAATTCTTGCAATGCAAACCTCGGCAGGATCCTTTGTGATGGAAGTTACATTTGTAGCATTTGAGTAGGTTTCCAGCATATGATTTCATTGACACTGAGGCAGTAGGGATAGTGGTGGTATGGGTTGTCTCAATTCGTTGTCTTTTGGCGGGTTCCTAAGTCGAACGACTCCTTTTCTTGTTCCAACACTTTCGTTTCTTGGGTAGTGCCCCTCGTTTGTCGCAGGAGTTCTTAGGTTTGTGATTTGGGGTGTCCTTGTTGGAACACACTTGCTGCTGTCCTTGGTTGCCACCGGGGTTGGTACTGTTGGCACCTCTCTCATTTCCGTTTGCGTTGTTAGCGCTAAGTTGTACCATGATGGCTGTCACGGCGGTTGTTACAGCGGCTTGAAATGTTGTGAGGTCCATTTGTAGAATGGGTGTTTTGCCGGTAGGCTTGTTACTTTCGTGTTGCGGCATGGTTTTGTTGTATGGTATGAAATGGGTTCGTAAGTAATTATGGTTATGGTCGTTGCTAGTTGTATCTCATATATATATATATATATATATATATATATATATATATATATATATATATATATATATATACACACACACACATATATATATATATATATACACACACACTACTAGAAAAACAACTTTTTACGACGTGCAATGCGTGTCGTAAAACGCTCAGACGACGCGCAAATACGTGTCAAGGAATGCCCTATCATAACGAGAGACAACACACTTTTGCACGTCGTTTATAGACGACGTACATTTATGACACGCATTTACGACGTGCAATGCGTATCGAGGAAGGCCCTGTCATAAAGGAATACAGCACACATTTGCGTGTCATAACCTTACGACGCGCGTTTAGGACACGCATTGCGTATCATTAAAGCCCCCGTCATACATGAAGATGACACACATTTGTGTTTCATAAACTTCATCAACCATTTACAATATGCATATACAACGTGCCTTTACGATACTCATTTATGCATAATACAAAAATATATAAACAAATATATACCAAAACAATATATTTAATCCAATAACATAATGTCAAAAAATTGTAATACATTGATATTAAGAGGATCTGATTGTACATTGTTACTAAGAGATTTTCCCTAACTATATAACCTAATACTACATTCCAATTAAGGGGCACCTTCTTTTTTCCAGATATCATGTCCACATCATAAGCTTTATTGCTCTTTCCTGTTTTAACAATAGGCGCCACAACAATTAATGTATCTCTATCTCCTCCTTCCTTTGTAGCTTGGTCAA
This sequence comes from Lactuca sativa, assembly GCF_002870075.4. NCBI lineage: Eukaryota > Viridiplantae > Streptophyta > Magnoliopsida > Asterales > Asteraceae > Lactuca > Lactuca sativa. The sequence goes on along the minus strand of NC_056629.2, from coordinate 58,329,058 downwards.
GAGCATCATCTCCACCCTACAGAGTAATGAAACAAAAATAATGTAAGAGAGAAACATGTAGTCTAAATGATTCAAATAAGTACAAACAACTTAATTTTCAACAAATTGTGTATGATAAACACAAATGGTCCTCTACTTAACAAATTGTAGTATTAACTGTTAGGTAAACTAATGAAGAAAATCATAATACCACACTAGCTACAGAGAAAGCGGGACAAAACTATAAATGGGCCAAAACCGTAGGGACCAATACTGTTGCAGGGACTAAAATTGTACCAGGACAAAATGCAGGGACCGAAACTGTTACAATGATCAAAACCGTTACAGTGACCAAAACTGTTACTTGTTATGTTGTTTCTGATTTCTGAGAACATAAGATGCTGATTCCAATCTGAATTTTCTGCCACGTTTGGAGGATTTAGTGATTCCAATGCAACTCCTTTGTCCACCTGATGATGGGATGTCTACAAAAAAGGAAGGGCAACTCTTAAATAGAACATAAAAGAATCATCTTAAGAGAGGCTTAGAATATTCTATAGCAGGTGGTTGAAGAGAATCTATGGCTTCCAACAAACTACCTCCCTTATACTTGTATTATAACAACCGGGAAAGCAATTGAGCATTAGAAGGAGGTGCAACCATGTTTTGATTTTCCATTGCACTCATAGGGACCCACGTGACATTACAATCTCTAAAATTACAAGAACGAAGAAAAAGCCCAAGTTGAAGTTTAATATTATCAAACCTTTCCTTGGAATATTGAATATCGTCCATTTTATTGACAGAAACAATTATTTGATCAACACCAAAACTTCTAATCAGTTGTGCATGCTCCCGTGTTTGACCTCCTACACGATTGATACCTGCTTCAAAGGCACCGAGTGATGCATCAATAACAAGAATTGCAAAACCATCTTGTGTTGCCCTTGATATCATGTTCAGGAAAAAATCTTTATGCCCCCGGTGAATCTAGCACCACAACATGGTAACTTAGCCTCCTGAGATATTTGTCCCAAAAGGTGTAGTAGCCTTCCTGAAAATGTTGACTTTCCGGAATCTACATGCCCAACCTGCAAATGTCAAATAATTGTTATTAGCAACTTACCATCATAATGGCAAATTTTTTATTATTATGTGCACCAACAATAAAAAGAAGGATTAAAAGAATGGATGGTATTAATGTATTATACCTTTGCTATTGCTACAAAATACAATTATAATTGAATGCATAAATGATCAAGACTAATCTTACAAGTAAATTCTATGGTTTGATGTCATGGTGACATATCCTAATACAATTATGAATATATGCAAGTGCCTACATATCTGCACCATAAAGTATAAAAAAGATTCAGATTTTTTGAAATTGGAGCCACATTCTCCTATTATGTTTGTATCTTTAATCTGAAAATAGTTATGTCCCATATATTACCAGAAATGAGGTAGCACATGCACATGCCTGATAGGTATACAATATGACATAATAACAATATAATAATAATAATAATAATAATAATAATAATAATAATAATAATAATAATTAAAAAAAGTTTTATAATTGAGCGCAATATAAATGTTTGTATCTCTAACAACATCCCCAACCTGCAACCACAACTTCTTCCAGGAATGGATTCCCACCTTTGATCTTGAAGCACCTCGATATCAATTGAACATTTAAAAAACTCCATCAAGTTTCTTGTCAAAGTCCCCGTTTTATCAGAAAAAATGTACTCCACCTGTCACATTCGAGCATATCAGTGCCTTAGTAATAAGCTTAAACACTAAATACACTTGCAAAATAAATGAGGGCAAAATAGTAATTTTACACAACTAAGAAAATTATTACCTGTCCAAGTTCCTCATTTAGATTTAATGTGCGTGCTAATGCAGGGGTATTTGTTTCACTATGGTACACCCGCAAGTCGTTGTCAGACCTATATGGGGTGTCCGACCTACCCTTCGGTCCTATCAACCAAACTTGGGGACTATTCTCCCCCACTACCACTATCACATATAACATATCATGCTAGCATATAAACATATCAGGTAATAGCAAACCTAGATGAATATCACAAAGACAATCATCTAACATACAACTCCTACTGGTGGGCCGGCATTATAGCCGTAGACCCACCGCTACTGGAAGGTAACTCACCTCGTATGAATGAATGCTGATAAACTGGGTGAGAAACCTCTGTCTGCTGCTGCTCCGATGACTCTCCGACTATAATTTCCATAAAGACACTTAATCAGAAGCTGATAACTAATCTTAGGATAAAATGACCATTTTACCCCCTTTGACCCAACTGGACATACCGATGTCCCAATTCTAACTTATTAAGCCTAACTCTCCTGTGGCCCTTTAAGGATCCCTAAGGGCCCACAACTGACTATTTACGGAATTAGGCCTTATTTCCTAAATGGGTCCAAAATATCCAAGCCCATCATAATAATCCTCAAGGGCCCAACTTGGCCCAAGAAGGCCCAATACTCGAGTCCTAAGTCCTTTAGTCTGAAATCTTGCTTCACAGTGGGCCATGAGGCCCAAAAGTCCAGGCCCATTTTCTTTAGGCCTAAAAGTCCATTAATCCTCAAACTGTAGGCATACGTGCGACCTAGCTGGCATGTACGCCCAGCGTATGTTGCCTTGACCAGAAGTCGAGGTTTTGACCCAGTACGCGGCGCGTAACGGGGAGTACGCCCATCGTACTGGCCAGTTCCCTAAAGGATTAATTTTTGACTTAATCCAGTAAGTCCTTTCGTCCAAACTGTAGATCCAGGTCTTTTAAGACATCATAAACCATAAAGTCACGAACTTTATGTGCTTGCATCCAAGGTTGGGGTCAAAACATGACTTTGGTCCATCTAACTAGCCCCAAAACTCACTAACCCTTGCATGGTTGTTGCTTAACCATCAAGATCCGATTTTTATGACTCCTAGTGCCTCTAGGAGCCCAAAAGGATAGGTATTATGGTCTGAAGTCATCAAGATGCAAGAACTCTCAACAATGGAATCCAAAAGTACTTTAAGCACTCCTAACAACAAATCTAAGAAGATAATAGTCAAGGTTGGAATTTGATACCTCAACTAAGTCAGAAATGATGCTACTCTTCTGGATCTACAAGCTCTTGGTGGATCCTTTCTCCTTCTTCAAGTTCCTTTCTCTTCTGATGCCCCAAAACTACACCAAATGCTCTCCAATGGCTAAGAACACACAAAAGTAGGCTAGGGTTTTCAAGATGATTGCTTAAGGGAGTTAGGGAGGCTGGTCCAAGGTCATAACATCCTTTATATAGGGATAAGTCCCAAAATTAGGGTTTAAGACACGACGCACGTATGTTGCGCGTACCCTTTGGTACGTTAGGCGTACGCAGTTAAGCCCGCGTCTTGGATCCTTGATTACGCTGGGCATACATGGGGGTTACGCCCCACGTTCGTTCATCATCAGCCCTATCGTGAAGGCCCAAAGGCCCAAGTACGAACTTATAAAGCCATTTTCCTTATATAAATGCAAATTTAATACCTCATAAATCTTGTGCGCTACAATAACGAGCATAACAACAAAGACATGACATACCCACGAAAATCCCAAAACTCCTTTAGAACGCTTGGAAAGCTCTATCGCATGAGTCTTTTGATAACTGGCACCCTGAAACTTCTCCTTTTGGAGACACTTTCTAGAATTTTATTTTACAACAAAATGTTATTCAAAACTGGCGAACTAGAGAGAAACTAGAGAGTTACAAGCAATCAAAATTCATACAAGGGTGTCAAACTCTGTTTTACTACACCTAATTTATATCCATTTAATCGAATTCGAAACAATGATGTTAAGTAATGGCTCATTTAATGGATCAAAATATTAAAAGATGAACGGATTACAAAGCTATCAAACATGCCTTTATACTAGGAGTAAGCAAAACCAAACGGCTTGAAGCATAAACGGACGTTTTGGGTTTAGATTTTACAAAATCCGAAAATTTTGGTTAGGGTTCAGTTTTTGGATTTGGTAAAACCAAATGAAACCGAACTAAATTGAATATATATAGTGTTTAATATATATATATATATATATATATATATATATATATATATATATATATATATGATATAAATATGTTTTGCGAATTAATAACAAAAGTAACATTTAGTTCATGTGGTTAGCACCCTGGCACCATGAAGTCAAGGTCTCAAGTTTGAAACACGACATATATTCTCTTCTTGATTTATTTTTCCAAACAAATTCAATATATATCTCGTGACTTATAAACAAAAACAAATACTCAGTTTGGTGGGTAAGGTGTTGGCTCTTTGAAGCCAAGATCTCAGGTTCGATTCTCGCTCCTTACTTACCTTACCCTTTGTTTTATTTTCTCAGCTCATAAGTCCATCCCACATTGCTACAGACATTGAAACTCATCAATTCTCATATGTTATATTAATTAGTTAACTTCATGCTTTATTTGATATCCAGTTTGAGTCCCACATTGATTCAAGAATCAAGACATACTACAACTTTAGGTTTATGTAAGAAGACTTGAGGTGAGTTAAGAATTTGATTGAGGTTTAGGTTTAAAACTGAAATCGAATCGTAGAAACCGAAAACCGAAACACCGAAGCGATAGGGAAACCCAAGTAGAAACCGAAAACTAGTGGGATCATTTAATTCACAATATTATTCCAAACAATGGCATGCTTATTATTTGAATCAATACCTTCAAAATCCCCATGAGGGCCATGAAAATCAACTATGATATTGACCCAAAATGCTTCATTTAAGAATCTCTATCGTCTTTTCGCAATGACATGTTTAATTCATATAATCTTCCAACCTCTAAACCACATTACTCTTTTGACATCATAACCTTCTTCCTTTTAGGGGTGAGCTTCGTACCTAACCAGCACTGAACCAAAATGGTCGAGAATAATATATTGAAGCCTGAACTAAATAAGATGTAGTGGTACTGGTACTTCGATACTATTATCGTTCTATACCATAGTTTAGATAAGTCGTAAATATCCATGTTTGAGGATCTATAACACAACCAATACTTTTCAAGTTAATTTAATTTTTGAGCATAAATTAAAGCCAATACAATGTGTGTGTGTGTATATATATATATATATATATATATATATATATATATATATATATATATATATAGGGATTGTTCTATATATGTATATATATATATATATATATATATATATATATATATATATATATATAGTCAATACAATGTGTGTGTGTGTGTATATATATATATATATATATATATATATATATATATATATATATATATAGGGATTGTTCAAATAAAAACAGTAAATAATGTGAGAACATAAAAACACTATTTTATGTTATTATTCTGCAATGAATTTTGTATCCACGGTTTTATGTAATTATTCAGCAATGAATAAATGAATACTCATAGATTAAAACTAAAATTAAAATTTACTACAAAATACACATACATAAATTTATAATAGAATAATAACATTCTAATGAATATATGAATAATCAAACGTTAATATTCATATTAGAATTACCTCAACAATACACATAAACAACATTTATTACAACATAATAACATAAACATAGTGTTTTTACGTTCTCACGCTATTTACTGTTTTTATTTGAACTTACTTCCCTCACTCTCTCTCTCTCTCTCTCTCTCTCTATATATATATATATATATATATATATATATATATATATATATATATATATATATATATATATATATATATATATATATATATATATATAAGAAAAAAATCAACTCATTCTGAGCTCGTACGAAAAAAGTTATGAGGGTGAAATATGGTAAAAAAACAATCATAAATGTTGAAACAACCCCGACTTCTCATTTTTTAGGCTCTGTAACTTAGTCAATACTTAATCAATTAAGTTTATTTTTGAACCTCACTTATAGCCAAGACAACAAAGAATATGGACAATAAAAGACCAACTTATTCTGAGCTCGTATAGAAATTTATAGGTGTCAAAATATGGTAAAAACAATTAAAAAAAAGTTGAGAAAACACAAACATCTCATGTTTTAGACTAAAGTTAAACCAATGTATATCCAATTTAATGGACTCTTGAGTGTAACTTGTAGCCAAGACATAGAAAAATGTGCTAGAAAACAAATTAACACATTCGAAGCTCGTATGAAACAGTTATAAGAATCAGAATCAGTACCAGTATCATGTACCGAATTTCCCTAACCCGATGGTACCAGAAATGAAAGCACCAAGAATCAATTTTGGTTATTTGGAGGATCTGAGTACCAAAATGATTTACCCTACATTGTAATGGTTCAGTTTGGTACCAATGGTACTTTGCTCGCCCTTACTTCCTTTTGACCCAACATATTTTACATTCATTAGTCTCACCACCCTAAAAAAATCTGACTATGAGAAGATTCTAAAACATTAAGAACCAGAATAGGAGCTCTAAAAATAAAAAGAAAGTAAATACCAATGTTTTTTAGTACAACTTTCAAAAGTGTAAGTATACCACAAATGAGTAACGCTTCCACCTTCAAAGATGAAAAATATTGTAGAAAATATCAATAATATTTTCCCAATTATAACTCTTTCACCATCCTAAACAAATATTAATAGAATTTCCCTTCTTGATATTCCCTTTTAAACCCCTTTTGGATCTTGTCTTCTATAGACCAAATTATTGTAACATCCCAAAATACGACCCAATTTTTTTTGTTTAATCATTACTAAATCATTAGATCAATACCATAAAATAAAACCCATACGTCAATGTATCCAAAACCGTAACAAAGTATCAGAAGAAAACTGTATCAAGACTGTATCAAATCATGTCGATGAAAAGCTAATCAACTCCCAGGACAAAAACTGAAGTTGTGGTATGTGCGATGCCATCATCCCGAGCTCTTCCCTTTACTTGCGGAAATACCTGAGACCAAAACTGAAACTGTAAGCATGAAGCTTAGTAAGCTCCCCCAAACTACCGCATACCATACAATAACATATAAACACATACTGGGCCTTGCCCACTGTATCGGACCGAAGTCCGGAAACTGCATCGGACCGAAGTCCGAAAATTGCATCGGACCGAAGTTCGGAACTAACCAGGGCCCTGCCCACTGCATCGGATCAAAGCTCGGAAACTGCATCGGACCGAAGTCCGGAATCAACTGGGACCTTGTCCCCTGCATCAGACTGAAGTCTGGAACTAACTGCATCGGACCGAAGTCCGGAACTAACTGGGACCTTGTCCCCTGCATCGGACCGATGTCCGGAAACTGACTGAGCATAACATGGCATAGCATAAACATATCAACTGGCATAAGCACATATACTACATACTGCATCGGACCGAAGTCCGGAACACATAATACAAAACATACTTGAATCACAAAGACATCAAGCAATCTAACTACTGCATCGGACCAAGGTCCGGAACTACTGCTAACTAAACAGGCCGGCATTGTGGCCGTAGACCCGTTCCTACTGGAAGGAAGACTCACCTCGTAGTCTAGCCGCTGAATGAACTGCTGTGGAATCTGTCTGCTGCGGCTCCAGTTTCACCCCGGCTACAATTTTCATAAGTACACTCAACCAAATACTGATAACCATACTGAGGGTAAAATGACTATTTTACCCCTAGTCAAAGTCAACCCTCTGGTCTCACTCAACATACAGTTGACCTGACTTGTCGAGTTGGTCCGCCAACTCGTCGAGTCCCTATTCTCATCTCTCAATCTTTCCCGTTACTACTCGTCGAGTTTGGCATAGACTCGACGAGTTCCTCTTCGATACTAGCATTCAGTCAATCTGCATCTGACTCGCCGAGTTGTATGAACACCTCGTCGAGTTCTCCTTCATCAGATGAACACTCTGGCTGTGACTCGCCGAGCTGTATGAACAACTCGCCGAGTCTGTTCTTGAGATATGAAGATTGTCTTAGACTCGCCGAGTCAGGGCATTGACTCGCCGAGTCCCTCCATGAATGAGTCTGATCTCCGACTCACTGAGTCCATCTACAACCCACTGGTTCCACTCGGCATAACTCACAAAGAGAAACATCAGGGACTCGCGACTCGACTTGACGATTTCGAAGAACGACTCGCCGAGTCGGTTGCATGCAACTTCGATACAGTCGATTCTGCTCGAATCTAGTGCATCCAACTTATAGATCTGGGTTCCTAAGGCTTGATTAACACATAAAGTTTCCAACTTTACGTGTACATAGGCATCCATAAAGGTTTAAAGGTTCAAAATTCACTAAAAGGGGTAGATATAGGGTCCTCATGCAAAATGGTTCAATAAAGGCAATAGATCTGAGCTTCTAGAGCTCCAATCTTGGTAGATCCGAAGGCTATTCGACACCACATGTTCTCCATAACACTATTAAGCCAAAATGGCAAAAACAAGCTACTTATGAGATCTACTTGCTTCTCCCTTGATTCCTCCTCTTCTCTTCTCTTCTTCTAATTCACCAATGAATCACAACTTCACCAAGTGAGGGAAATCACACCAAAATGATAAGGGGGCTAGGGTTTTCGTGTGAGGCTTTTCTATAGGTGAGAGGGGCTAATGAATGCCCAAAAAGTTGTTTAAATAGGGTACAAACCTGCAGATTTAGGGTTTCTTCCAGACTGGCGGACTCGCCGAGTCCCGAATATGGACTCGTCGAATCGCCTAACTACACGTGCTCGGAAACCCGTCTCTACTTGACGAGTCGGGCTACTGACTCGCCGAGTTCCTCTTAAAAAAATTGACTAAAACATAATTAAATAGCATACCAGAATTGGGGCGTTACAATTATGGAGGCTAACTATGTGCACAATCTTAAGATCTCGATAGCTCAAACTAAGGATGATATTAGGACATATATAGGTGATCCCAGTCTCATACCTAATTATAAAACCATATTTGAAATTCAATTATGTCTCGTTAGATACCTAGTTAGTAAATACTCATAGGGTTTGCGGGTGTATATATGATGGGGGCATCAGGCTTTCCATTTATGATCATAATAAGTTAAAAATTACTCTTTGAAAATTTTCTTACCGAAAAGATGATCACAAATCATCCAATAATTGAACTGATCCTTTTGTTACTTCCAATTCCTAACAACATCACCAAATTTAATACCAAACAAATTGATCATAAATATAACGATTAAGATAAAAAAAATTAAAATATCTAAATTGCATGACAAATCAATCCAAATCATAACATGTATAATATAACAAATACCATTAATCTTCATTTTGGTATGTGAGTAGTAATATTTAATGCTTAACCACCTGCGTAGTTGTCGATCAATGAAACACTCCAGGGAATGTGAACGGTATCCCATCTTCTCGTGTTGTAATCTGGTTGTTCCTTTTTGCTCCTGTGGCAATGGATGTTTGTTGGTGATGACTCCAAATCATTATGCATAACCTCATGTTCACATGAGGGACTAATCGTGGTGCGTGTAAGCTGGCTCGGACACCCTCGTTAAGGGAGACCTTCTTTCTAAAGAAGAGAAACTTTTAAAATTATAACATCCCCTATAATACTATAATATGATTTTAAAATAATATATATATATATATATATATATATATATATATATATATATATATATAATAAAAATATACGACCCATTTTCACAACCAATATTTTTCATTTTTATTAAGGTAAAACTCCATATTATAAAACCCGTTTTAAGAAAAACCATTTGTTCCAGATTACATTTGTAAAATCATAGTAATATTATAATCCGGAGTCTTCATTCCTGCTGATGAATGTGTACAGTCATACACTTGCCTTCCCATGATACCGATTATACCTGAAACATTAACATTTGGTTAAGAGCAAAGCTTGGTGAGTTTTCCCCAAAATACCACACATAACATAACATATACAAGCATGCATATCGAGCCCTCATTCATCGGACTGGAATACCTCTGGCCTAATCAGTCATAAGACTGGAATGCCCTACATTTGTTGGCCTACCGCCTCACCCAACCGCTCTCCCTCGAGGCATCGTGCCTACCGCATACATCTGGCCTGCACCTGGTATCTCCGCCTACATCACAAAGCAAGATCGCTTGAACCTTATCCATCACCATATGTCGACATATAAGCAATCAAGGATCAAGTAGGCACATAATATAGGCAATATCGATCATACAATTCACTACCACCTACTACACCTCTCACAGTACACTGCTCCGCTACCATTTAACCTCCATGGAATGTGTAACCATAAGTAACTAGAGCTAAGATAACCACCTGAACATATAATCCAACTCTAGAGCCACAAACAAACTAGGAACAAACAAGAAAGTCTAGATCATGATTTCTCAGGCTATCCTACATGACTACATAAAGTCCCTAGGATACTTCACTAGATGACAACCTGCCTAATGGTACTCTAACCAGTATACCAACACTGCTGCCTCCTATCACAATAGGACATACATATAAACCTATCAGAGGCACTACAACATAGGAACATACTATACAGAAGGATACGTGACTAACTCTGCAAGGAATGTGTAACTATATGTATTCTGATGTGAGATAGGCACCCGGAAAGATGATCATACTCTGGATCCACAATCAAACAAGGAACAGATAGGAAAGCCTAGATGAAGAGTCCTCAATTTATCCTACATGACTACATACAGTCCCTAGGGCATCCTTCTAATAATTGATAACCAAAACTAGTGGGCCGACATTGGTGCCTTTAACCCACGGGTACAATGAGAAGAACTCACCTCAAATGAAAAACCATGAATATTGAGACGCGCTTCCCTTTCTACACTACTTGCTCCTGCGAATCTACTAATCACCAAAACCAGGTAAAATCTTAATCAATAGTCCAAAACCATTATATATGACCCAAAGTCAAACTTGGTCAAAAGGTCAAAGGTCAATGAAAGTCAAAGAAAGTCATAGTCCAAGGCAGGCTGATTACGCCCAGTGTACTCTAACCTACGCTTAATGTACATGATTCCAGCCTAGTACGTCCAACATACTCCAAGGTAGGGGTGAGCATGTGGACCCGTGGACCGGACCGGACAGTTTTTTTAACCCCCGGGTTGGTTCTCGGTTCTAGGATTTAGATCCGGTCAGGTATGGGTTTTTTACCAGTCCGGTTCGGCCAGTTCTGGGTGAAAACCGGTTATGGACCGGCTTATTTAAAAAAAATTGTACTTTGTGAAAAATTTTAAACAAGCATATCTCATTCGTTTTAAGTCGGATTGACATGCGATTTTTTTCAATGTATAATTTAGAGTTTGTAGATGATTTTGTATTATAATTTTGTTGTTTTTGTTGTTATATTTGACGAGTTATAATCCTTCAAAGATGAGATATCAAAGCTAAAATATTTTAGCTTTTTAGCAATAAATTTAAACTTTGGTATTCTATGAAATTCTTTAAACAACCATATCTCATTCGTTTTAAGTCAGATTGACATGCGATTTTTTCTAACGTGTAATTTAGAGTTCATAGATTATTTTAGACTATAATTTTGATGTTTTTGGTGTTATATTCAATGACTTACAATATTTCAAAGATGAGATATCAAAGCTGAAATATTTAAGCTTTTCAGCAAGAAAATTTAACATTTTGTATTCTGTGAAATTTTTTAAATAAGCATATCTAATTCGTTTTAAGTCGGATCGACATGTGGTTTTTTCCAATGTGTAATATAGAGTTTGTAGATGATTTTAGACTATACATTTATTGTTTTTGGTGCTCTATTAGATAAGTTACAAACCTTCAAAGATGAGATATCAAAGCTGAAATATTTCAGCTTTGAAACAAGAAATTTAAACTTTTGTATTCTATTAAACTCGTTAAACAAGCATATCTCATTCGTTTGAAACAAGAAATTTAAACTTTTGTATTCTATTAAACTCGTTAAACAAGCATATCTCATTCGTTTTAAGTTGGATTGACATGCAGTTTCTCCCAACATGTAACTTAGAGTTTGTAGATGATTTTAGACTATATTTTTGTTGTTTTTGGTGTTATATTCAATGAGTTACAATCAATCGAAGTTAAGATATCAAAGTTGAAATATTTCAGCTTTTCAACAATTTATTGACTGTAATTCTGAATTTTATGTATGTTTTGACAGATAAATCATATGAAAGGGATCTTGATAGAGTACTAGAAAATATTGACTTCGAAATTGTAATGGATATGGTGAACTTCTTTGAAAAATTCAAGACTAAAACAGATCTTGTTTTGGCTACATCAAAACCTTTAGTAAATCTTTTTATTCGGGAAGTCTTAGATGTGGACATACATCTAAGAAAGTGGTCAACCAAACCAATGTTTCTCAAAATGGTAAAGGGCATGAAGACAAAACACGATAACTTTTTTGGTGCCTACAACAAGATGAACGATTTTACGTACTTTTCGGTTTTACTTGATCGTACCACCAAATCAACTTTTTTGTTACATGCATTTACAAAAATGATCGGGTACATGGAACCATAATTGACCTCCGCATGCATTTTTTGGTAAACTTGATATATATGTTAGTTGGTAAACATGTTAGATTTAGATGGCAATATATGTATGTTTATGTTAAATTGTTAACGGTCCAAACAGATCCAAGAACCAGAAAACCCGGTCCTGGACCCGGACATGGACACAGACACGACTCATCCGGTCCGGTCCACGGTCCACAATATTCTCCATAACCGGACCGGTCCAAGAGCCGGTATGGTCTGGTCCTATCCAAATGCTTACCCCTACTCTCAGGTACGCCCAACATATGCAAGCTGGATCCAATTCCTCCATTAAGCACTTTTTCCCTCAGGACCCTTCGTCCAGAGCTCAGCTCTATATCCAAATGACATCCTAATTCAAAAACTTTTCAACTTTATGAATTTGCATGCCTATAAAGGTTCCAAATCCAAAACCCTAACTTATCATAAGGTTCTAAGCTTCATTACTCATGCATGAATGTAAAGACAAGACCAAAATTGCATTTTTATGACTTGACACCCTTAAATACACTTAGAAATGCTCCTCACAAGCTCTGGAACAACTCACACTCAAATGGACCAATTTTTGGGACAAAAAGAACATAACTTTCACATCTAAGCTAAATCTATCAATGGATGCTTAAAGCTACAAACTTTATAACCTTCTGGAGATGAATGAGGGAGGAGAACTTCCTGATCCAAATTTGTTTCAAGCTTCCAAGCACTATCACCACCTCCTTCTTCCTTCATAGGTACCCAAAAGAACACTCTTTGGCCCACAAGGCTCAAACTAGGGTTAAGGTTTCAAGGAAGGACATTGGAGAGATGGAGGTTGAGAATCGAAGAGGTTTAGAGGAGTTAAGATGCTTAAATAGTGCTTAAAACCCTAGATTCAGGGTTTAGGTTCTGATCGTGTACACCCAACATACTAAATGGTATGCCTAACGTACTCCCTTATACGCGCTTTTTTTATCAAATAGTACGACCAACGTACATTAAGTACGCCCAACGTACTACCATATCTCATATCCAACATAAGATTCAACCTGCTATAACTTCTTCGTTTCAACTTTGATTTTGGCGTTCTTTACATGCTCGGAAAGGTATTGGAGAGCCCCACAATCAAACCTAGTTATTTTACACTAAGAACTTCTCAAAATAAAATATGTATTTCATGCCAGAGACCCAGTCTATGACTTTTCCCACTCGACCCTTCGGCCCAAAACACAATTGAAGGGTTAGATCTCTTAACCATCATTATCACCTTCCAAAAGGTCTGAAATTTACCTCCTCAAGGTCCAAAGCCTTTACACAATCTACTTCTGGCTCACGGCCCTGAAATAAGAAATGACAAGAAATAGGATTATATAATTCTCCCCAACTTCAATTATATTTAGTCCTCGAAATCGGTTCTCGCTTCCACTCTCCGAGTAACTCCTTGATTGGTTGACCACCTTTCGACACCTCTGTAGTCTTAACGAGACACAAGTAACCTATTTAAAACACTCCCTTACACCACACCCCTAATCCCGCAAGATGGTAATCCACTTCTTAGCCCGAGATGAGCAGATCCCGAAATTATGGACAACCTTTAGGTAAACGAGATGACCCCATTTGTCTCCTATGATGACAAAACTCCCAACTTGATCCGACCCAAGTCTCCCAAACTTACATCGCTCATTGGAAATCCAGAATAGGAACTACATCTTATGCCACAGTTACCAGCCCCACATACTAACACTTCAGTAAGGAATTGTTACAAAACTCAACAGAAAAGGCTAAGCCGTCCTTTTTATCACTTATGTTGACCGAAATCTGCAGATCTAACTAGTCCTAGATCTTCTTGGTCATATACCGTCCTTCGGAACAATGAATCCTTGAACTCTCAGTCGACTGCTGATACACTATCCCTTCATAAAATGCACCAACACAAAGAGACCCAATGATCACATACTACACTGGACTAGGCTCCTATTTGGATCTAACTGCTCGTTATGCTATCTACTGCCAATACTTGGGCTCAACCTTACCTGCTAACCCTTAACTAAACTTGCAAAATATCACTATCTGAACTAACAAGAGTTTACTAACCCTACCTGGTTCTTGGGCCATGTCTCAGACTTCTAAGCCCCAATCAAACAGTAATAGGCAAGTAAGCCCTCCACACAACCCTCGACCCATATCCTAACGTCCTAGAGCGTAAAATACGAGGATGCCCCATCGATCACTAATACTACCAAAACTAAGATGATTCGAAAAAATTCAACAACCAACGATGATCCCGATGTGAAAATTAGAAGATTGAACAATCCAACAAAAATTATAAATTAGAAAGAACCGAATGAGATCTCGACCTAGGCATCAGGTTCTCTTGTTTTGAGTTTCCATTCTCCCCCACTTGGGATATGCTAGGTCCTAAGAACTTCGACATCATTTTGAAAGTCGAGGCCACTTAAACTCAACTAATTAATCTATACACTTAACATTCTGGCGCTCAAGAAAAATCTACAACCACAATAACATTCACAAATTCAAAAATGCAAACAACAGTCCAGAGAATAATAATCAACCCATTCGTAATAAGATATTACATGAAACCAGAGTTAAATATGATAATTTCATTCAATTAATCATTCCACATTACAATTGAACTTTCAGAACAGAAATAGAAAATACAACGATACCACAATACAATACCAAACCAACACGAAGAACTGAAAATTCAAATCTCGGTCTCTGAGACTCCAACCGTCCCACGACGACCATCCGGAGCTGCCATGCTTGGGTGCAGGATCCAACACCTCCCTAAACACGAGAAAAGGACAAAACACTCTGATGTAGCCCCCTTGGCCACAATGGAAACAAACTCACATACTTCTCCTACAATTTGCACCAAAATGACCCTCCTTGCCACACCTGCGACGTACAAAAGATCGGCATCTTCCATAATGAAACTTCTCGTACCTACCACACACATAACTCCTCCCCTCAGCTGATCCTAAACTCGGGTTGGTAGATTTGAACCACTTAGCTACTAGCTGATATTGTCTTGAAGCTGGCCTCTCCTCCTTCTGTTGGATATCTAACTTAATGTCTCTCCTCCTTACCCTTGAAACTCTTGAATCTCCATCTTGAATATGCTGAAGTATCGAGACATTTATACCTACTCTGAAGTGGCATACTCTGGGCAGAAAAGAGCAATCTCCATAATGTTTGCTTTAGCGACAAATAATTATGTGCCACTCGCTCTCACTCCATAAGAGGAACATACTCTGCGCAAAACATATCTAGAAACTGCTCTCAAGTCACCGTAGCTCGCTCGGCCTGCGTAAAGTCTTGAGTCACAAGCTCCCACTAGTCCTTCGCATCCCAATGAAGAAGATTAAGTGCAAACTTCACCTTCTGGTTCTCTGGACATAAACATGTGAAGAAACATCCTTCCACATCAGGAATCCATCTCAATGCGATCATCGGTTCCCCCTCTCCTCTGAACTTTGGAGGTTTTGTATCACTAAGATCCTACGATGGCGACGGATGGTTTGGCTGTGGAAACAACTACTTGCGTGACGGTGGCATAGTGCTGGTCAAACTCCTCGATCAACGTGGTCTTCACCAACCCAAACAACTCTGAAATTGCCTCCATGATCACCTCAGCCACTCTAACAACAATGATCCTGTGAATCTCCTTCTCACTTAGACCTGCTCTCCCAGTGCCACCAGCACCTTATCCTGAACCTCCAATAGCTACCATACTGAAAATATACCATGGAAAGATCAGACATCAGAACACACTACTCAACACACTAGGACACACTCTTATTAGTTCCTTAGTAGCCTCAAGGTTCCTCCTGAATCTCATATGAATCTTGTTCTTCCAGTAGTATGGGCCCATACTACCTTCCACCCCTATTCGTAGTCGACTCTGAATTCATACCAAGGTTCAAAGTCATTGTAATAGACCATTCCTCGGTGTTCTAACACCTACTCTCTTTATAACCTACAACTAACTTCCTAAGTACTCCTCTTAGGATTATCCTCACTCTCGCATTACTGTTGCTTTTATGCATGCTTGTTGTACCCAATACGGGGTCATATAGATTGTCGAATAATTGAATTTACCCTAAGTCCACAAACTAACAAGGAACATGAAATACATCTAAGTCAATCATAGAAATCAGGCTTACTATCCAATACACGTAGCAATCACACAATCAAGCAACATTTAAAAAGCAACTCCCTATATAATAAGGTATCAAAGAAATCAGGCTTACTATCCAATAGTCCCTCAAAGAACCTTAGCTTATCCACTAGCATGCTTTTCTAATCATTCACATATCAACAAATTCATAATCAACATAAATAAAAAGTATAGGTATTTTGGGAACCACTCTCCTATTCGGGCTCTTGCTGACTGTATACACTACATCATCTAGTAAAACCAAAGTTAAGTAAAGGTCCACATTCCTGATCCTAATCCAACATTCAAACAAGAACATGACAAGAGACCGAGCCAATGTTTCTAACCCAACCATTTCATTATTTATTCTTTCTCAAAAACGCCTTGTGAAAATTCTCGGATCCTAGTTTGACTCTGGATTCACCCAAGTGTTCCTCCATTTCGCTCAAACTGAGGCTCTAATACCAACTTGTAACGTCCCATTTTCACAACCAAAAATTTTCATTTTTATTAAGGTAAAACACCATATCATGAAACATGTATTAAGAAAAACTGTTTGTTCCATATTACATTTGTAAACTCAGAGTCATATTATAATGTGAAGCCTTCATTACTGTTGATGAATGTGCACAGTCACGCCTTCGTCTTCCCACAATAATTGATGAAACTTGAAACAATAACAGTTGGGTAAGCACAAACCTTAGTAAGTTTCCCCAAAATACCTTACATAAAACAATATATAAAATCATGCATATCGGGTCCTCAGTCTTCGAACTGGAATAACCCCAACCCAATGCGTCAGAGGCCTAGAATACCATGGGTTTTTTGGCCTACCACCTCAACCCAATTCCTCGAGCCTCTGTGCCTATGGCTTACAATCGGCCCGAACCTGGTATCTTGGCCTACATCACAAAGCAAGACCGCCTCAACCTCATCAATCACCATATGTTGACATATAAGCGAACAAGGATCAAGTAGGCACATAATACAAGTAATTTCAATCATATCGTTCACTACCGTCTACTGGAGCTCTCAACACACTACTCCACAACCATCTAATCTCATGCATGAATGGAAGGATACGACCAAGATTGCATTTTTATGACTTAACACCCTTAATTACACCTGGAAATTCACCTCACAAGCTTTGGAACAACTCACACTCAAATGGACCATATTGTGGGATAAAAAGGACGTGGCTTTCACATATAAGCTAGATCTATCAATTGAGGCATAAAGGTACATACTTTATACCTCCTAGAGATGAATGAGCGAGGAGAACTTTGAGATACAAAGTTATTTCAAGCTTCCAAGCATTATTACCACCTTTTTCTTCCTTCAAATGTACCCAAAAATACACTTATTGGCTCACAAGGCTCAAACTAGGGTTAGGGTTTCAAGGGAGGAAGTTGGAGAGATGGAGGTTGGAAATGGAAGAGGTTTAGAGGAGTTAAGGTGCTTCAATAGGCCTTAGAACCCCAGATTTAGGCTTCGGATTCTAATCACATAGGCCCAGGGCCGGTCCGAAGATATAGTGGGCCCAGGGCAAAAAAGAAAAAATAGACCCCCTCAAATCATAAATATAATAAAAATTAATTCAAAATAGACACACCATTATAAAAATGAAACGACCCAAAAATACGACCCAAAAATTTTTGTTTTTAATATAATCAAAACGGTAATCAGAGCATCATATAATAAAACCATGCATGATGTATTCCAAAACATAATAAAATACTGTGCGGAAAACTGTATCATGCTACATCAAATCAAACAACTAAATCAATCCCAGGCTAAAGCTGAGGCGGTGGTGTGTGCGATGCCATCATCCCGAGCTCTTCCCTTTGCTTGCGGAAGTACCTGAAACCAAAACTGAAACTGTAAGCACGAAGCTTAGTGAGCTCCCCCAAAATACCACATACCATACAATAGCAATAGCATATAAACACATATCGGGCCTTGCCCACTGCATCGGGACGAAGCCCGGAAACTGCATCGGACCGAAGTCCGGAACTGACTGGGACCTTGTCCCCTGCATCGGACCAAGGTCCGGAACTAACTGCATCGGACCGAAGTCCGGAACTGACTGGGACCTTGTCCCCTGCATCGGACCAAGGTCCGGAACTAACTGCATCGGACCGAAGTCCGGAACTGACTGGGACCTTGTCCCCTGCATCGGACCAAAGTCCGGAACTAACTGCATCGGACCGAAGTCCGGAACTGGCTGCATCGGACCGAAGTCCGGGACTGAACATAGCATAGCATATCATAACAACTAGCATGAACACATATACTGCATACTACATCGGGCCGTAGCCCGGAACACATAATACATAACACATAAAACATAGCTCACAAATCCTGTCTGAGACACGAAGGCATCAAACATACTAACTTCTGCATCGGATCAAGTCCGGAAACTACTGCTAACTGGACGGGCCGGCATTGTGGCCTTAGACCCGTCCCTACTGGAAGGAAACTCACCTCGTAAACTGGCGGCTGAGTGTGTGTCTCTGAAAGCTACCGGCTGCTGCTCCTGAATCTCCTCGGCTACAAGCCCATGAACACACTCAATCAAATACTAAACACTGCACTTGGGGTAAAATGACTCTTTTACCCTTAGTCAAAGTCAACTTACTTTTGGGGCTGACTCGCCGAGTTGGGCCACCCAACTCGCCGAGTCCTACTCTCACTTCTCAGTTCTACACGCTGCTACTCGTCGAGTGTGGCATCGACTCGACGAGTACCCTCTTGATCCAAGAACTAAGACAATCTTCATCCGACTCGCCGAGCCGTATGAACAAACTCGACGAGTTGTTCATGATCCTAAGAAGATTGCCTTGGACTCGCCGAGTTGTATGAACAACTCGCCGAGTCTCTCCATCACTGAGTCTACCCTCAACTCGCTGAGTCCACTCTCTAACCCCCTGGATTCACTCGACACTGATCAAAATGAAGGACTCGGGAACTCGCGACCCAACTCGCCGAGTCGTTCTTCCCGACTCGCCGAGTTGCCGCCATGCAACTGATTTTTACTCGATTTTGTTTGAATCCAACACATACAATTGATAGATCTGAGTCCAATAAGCTGATTTACCACGTAAAGTTTCCAACTTTACGTGCACAACCTCATGAATAAGGGAAATAAGGCTAAAAGATGCATAAAATGGGTAGATCTATGATTGATATGCAAAGTAACTCCAAAAAGACAGTAGATCCGGGCTCTACAACACCCCAACATTCAGATCCAAAGGTATTTCGACTTATTAAGACATTCATGCAAACATAAGGCTTGGAACAAACATCAAATAGCTCTTAGAAGAGCTCTAATGGAAGTTTAAAGCATATAACAAGAAGGGAACTCCGAAAATACCTCAATAAACTCAGATTTGCCCTTGGATCTTTGCACTACAACTCGTTTCCTTGCTTCTTTCTTCTTCTCCTTCTTCACACCTTCACAAAATGGCACCAAATCACTTATAAGCTCTCAAGGGAGGATTAGGGTTTTCTCACTGTGTTCTCAGGGTGAGGGAGGCGAGAATGGGGCTATAAGGTGGTTTAAATAGTGGGCAACCCGGGGATTTAGGGTTTCACCCAGACGGATGGACTCACCGAGTCCAGGATATGAACTCGCCGAGTCCCCGGCTCACGCGTGCTCGCAGCCGCGACCCTACTCGGCGAGTCAGGCTATGAACTCGCCGAGTTCCTCTTGCAAAACTTACAACAATTACCAAGGAATTAACATACCGGAAACGGGTCGTTACAATTCTCCCCCACTTGTCCCAGACTTCGTCCTCGAAGTCTGCTACGGCTGGATCTGCAAATAACTCTGGGTAGTGCTCTCTCATCTCCTCCTCAGCCTCCCACATCCACTCAGACCCCTTCCGGTGCTGCCACTGCACCTTTACTAACTGAATTTCCTTGTTCCTCAAGGCCTTGGTCTTCCGGTCCAGAATTGCGACCGGTCTCTCAATATAATTCAGGCTGCTATCAACCTGAATATCCTCTAGGGGAACAACTGCTGACTCATCCACCAGACACTTTCTCAGCTGAGACACATGGAATGTGCTGTGGATCTGACTAAGCTCCTCAGGAAGATCTAATCGATAAGCAACCCGACCCACCCGGGCCAAAACCCTGAAAGGACCAATAAATCTGGGGCCCAACTTGCCCCTCTTCCGGAACCTGATGACACCCTTCCAAGGTGAGACTTTCAGAAGGACCATATCTCCCACCTGGAACTCCAAGTCCGAACGCCTCCTATCGGCGTAGCTCTTCTGCCGACTCTGAGCAGTTTGCAGTCTACTACGGACCTGCTGGATCAACTCAGTCGTCTTGAGCACCACCTCTGTGCTCCCAATGACTCGCTGACCGACCTCGCCCCAACAAATCGGGGTCCTACACTTCCTCCCATACAACATCTCAAAGGGAGGTCGATCAATGCTCGCATGATAACTGTTGTTATACGAGAATTCCGCTAACGGAAGATGCGTATCCCAACTGCCACCGAAATCTAGGACACATGCCCTAAGCATGTCCTCGAGAGTCTGAATCGTCCTCTCGCTCTGCCCATCTGTCTGAGGGTGGAAAGCGGTGTTGAAATGGAGACGAGTACCCATCTCGTCGTGGAACCGCTTCCAAAATCTGGATGTGAAACGGACATCTCGGTCAGACACCACTGATACCGGCACTCCATGACGTGCCACGATCTCACGCACATAGATATCGGCTAACTTCTCCGCCGATATACTCTCCTGGATCGGGATAAAATGGGCACTCTTCGTCAACCGATCCACTACTACCCATATCGAGTCCACTCCACGTGCGGTCCGGGGAAGCTTGGTGACAAAATCCATAGTAATGTCCTCCCATTTCCACACGGGAATGTCTAACGGCTGCATCCTGCCGTGAGGTCTCTGGTGCTCCGCCTTGACCTTCCGGCAGGTCAGGCATCTCTCGACGTACCAGGCGACGTCCCGCTTCATGCAGGGCCACCAATAATCGGGTCGAAGATCTCGGTACATCTTTGTCGCTCCTGGGTGGATAGAAAATCGAGACTTATGAGCCTCGTCCATCAATACCTGCCGTACCCCACCCCAGTACGGTACCCATACCCTACCATGAAGTGTCAACAAACCCCGACTGTCGTAATCAAATGAAGCTACTCGGCCTACTATCCTCTCACACTTCTGCCTCTCCTCCTTGAGGCCCTCCATCTGAGCCTCCTTGATCCGCTCCAACAGTGGAGTGATCACTGTCATCCTCATACACAGATCCCTGATAGGGGCCGCCGACACCTTGCGGCTTAGGGCGTCGGCCACCACGTTGGCCTTCCCTGGATGATAAAGGATCTCACAGTCATAGTCCTTTAGCACGTCCAACCACCTCCTCTGCCTCATGTTCAAACTCGGCTGATCCATAAGATATCTCAAACTCTTGTGATCCGTGTATATAGTACAACGGACCCCATAAAGGTAATGCCTCCAAATCTTGAGGGCAAACACAACTGCCCCCAGCTCCAAATCATGGGTAGGATAATTAGCCTCGTGAGGCTTCAACTGTCTCGAGGCATAAGCTATCACATGGCCTCGTTGCATCAGAACTGCTCCCAAACCTGTGATCGAGGCATCACAATAGACTACAAGGTCCTCTACTCCCTCTGGCAAGGTAAGGATCGGAGCCTCGCACAATCTCTGCCTGAGGGTCTCGAATGCTGTCTGCTGCTCCGGACCCCAACGAAATACCATCGACTTCTTGGTCAGTCGGGTGAGCGGCACTGCTATCTTGGAGAAATCCTGAATAAATCTCTGATAATACCCTGCCAACCCTAGGAAGCTCCGAATCTCAGATGGAGACTTCGGGACCTCCCACTGCATCACGGCCTCTATCTTGGCCGGATCTACCAGAATACCCTTCTGGTTGACGAGGTGACCAAGGAACTGCACCTCGCGCAACCAAAACTCACATTTGGAGAACTTTGCGAAAAGTCTCTCCCTCCTCAAAACCTCCAGCACCTCCCGCAGGTGCTCCTCGTGCTGCTCCTGCGTCTTGGAATATACCAAGATGTCATCTATGAACACTATCACTGACCGATCCAGCATCGGTCTACACACGCGGTTCATGAGATCCATGAACGCGGCTGGAGCATTGGTGAGCCCAAATGGCATCACCACAAACTCGTAATGACCATACCTAGTCCTGAAAGCAGTCTTCTGTACATCCTCATCTCTAACCCGCATCTGATGATATCCGGAGCGTAGATCAATCTTGGAGAACCAAGACGCTCCCTGAAGCTGATCAAACAAATCATCTATCCTCGGGAGTGGGTAACGGTTCTTCACCGTTACCTTATTCAACTCCCGATAATCAATACACATACGATGCGACCCATCCTTCTTTCTCACAAACAGGATCGGCGCTCCCCAAGGCGAACTGCTCGGCCGAATGAAACCCTTGTCTAACAGCTCCTGCAGCTGTGTAGACAACTCCTGCATCTCAGGGGGAGCTAGTCGATACGGTGCCTTGGCTATCGGAGCCGCACCAGGGACGAGGTCGATCCTGAACTCAACCTGTCTCTCAGGAGGTATCCCCGGCAAATCCTCAGGAAACACGTCCGGGTAGTCTCGAACAATAGGAACATCATCCACTGTCGACTTGCCCTTCTCCCGGGCATCCAAAACGTAGGCTACAAAACCGGCGCAACCCTGCTGAACATAGCGCCTCGCCCTTGCGGCGGAACAAAAGGTCGGTCCTCGCTGTGGCCTCTCGCCCTGAATCACCAACTCTCCCCCACTAGGAGTGCGAACCCTCACTAGCTGAAGCTCGCAATCAATCACCGCCCCATTGGGGCTTAGCCAATCCATACCCACAATAACCTTATTCCCTCGCAGGGGAATAGGTACCAGATCCACTGAAAACTGCTCATCAAATAACTGAAGAGAACACCCTCTGTGCACTCTGCCGACCCTCACGGTCCTATCATCCGCTATCTCAACCTCTAATGGACAATCCAGCTCCCCTGGAGCTCTACTGAACCTCTTGCTAAGCGCAAGAGATACGAATGATCGGGTAGCCCCCGAATCGAATAATACCAAAGCAGAAATGCCGTTCACAGAGAACGACCCCGTCACCACATCAGGAGTCACTCGCGCCTCCTCTGCTGTCATCTGAAACGCCCTACTCTTCGCCACTGGCGCATCAGCTCGGCCCTGCCGGCCATCTGTAATCCTCAAGGTAGCAGGGGCAGGTGCAGCCACCTTCCCTGCTGAAGCTAAACTCGGACACTGGGACTTTTTATGTCCCCTCTGATTGCACTGAAAGCAAATCAGATCTGATGCTGCGACGACAGTAGCAGGGGCCGTACAATCCCTACTCAAATGCCCAATCCGACCGCACTTGTAGCAGCCGGAACTCCCTGCCTTGCACGCTCCCTCGTGCAATCTCCCACACTTGCCACATCGACCGTGGCTCTGCTGACTCCTAGATCTGTGATCCGAAACCTTGGGCTTTTTGCCCGAACCGCCTGAACCCGAAACCGCCTCCGGTTTCCTCTTCTTCTCCATCTCAAGATCAATCTCCCTCTCCCGAGCTCTAGCAATCATATCTTCCAGCGTTTTACAGCTGGACCGGCTCACAAATTGGCGGATATCGCTCCGCAACATCTCATGATAACGGGCCTTCTTCATTTCCTCATCAACTACATACTGAGGAACGAGAAGAGCCCTCTCCCTGAACTTGGCGGTGATCTCCGCCACTATCTCTGTAGTCTGGGTGAGGTCCTGAAACTCCCTAGCTAGCTGTTGCACCTCAATGACCGGTGCAAACTCGGCCCTGAACCTGGTAGAGAAATCAGCCCAGGTCATGGCGTCCAATGCTGCATCATCCCCAATGGCATGCCCGACCTCCTCCCACCAATCTCGTGCCCTGTCCTTCAAAAGACAGGACGCCAATCTGACCTTGTCCCCCTCGGGACATCTGCTAGTGCGGAAGGCGTTGGCCATATCCGCCAACCATCTGCTGCTCGCTATGGGGTCTTGCGCCCCATGATAGTCCGGAGCTCCACATGCCCTGAACTCCCTGAAAGTAAGGGTGCGCGACCCCATCATGGCCGCCACCTCGGCACGGAAGGTGCCCAATCTCTCATCCATCAGCTCTAGAATCCCCTCCTTGATCGAACCGAAGATCACAGGAGTCTGCTCTATAATGATGCGCGTAATCTCCGAAGAAAGGAACTCTCGGGTCTGCTCATCCATGCGCTCATCCCCCGAACCTGAACCTGATCCCTCCCCGGCACCTCCGCTGCCGGCTGCTGGTCTCGAACGCAGAACCACCATTCTGAAACACATCACAACTACATTAGAAAACAAAAAAAATATCTTGAGGGATCATTGATACTACAACTAGCTTCCTGGTCTTGTCTCAGCCTTTCTTGATTCGAGTACGGATCCTCTGCTTCCAGTAGTACGGGCCCATACTACCTTCCACATCTATCCGTACTTTCTTCAAGAATTGCCCTGACTCCACCAAGTCACTTCTACTACTACTGATCTCTGCTACTCTCATCCTAGGCTTGCCCCAGGGAAACCTCAGACTCAACTCAACTAGTCCTCAGCTGCTGCAGGTCTCCTTATAATGCTAATTAACCATCACCTGAACACCATCACATGTGACGAAGATCAGATAATCCTTCAAGTAAAAGACCCGTCCCTATAACGGTTGGACTCAAACAAGAGCTGCACAATAGGGCCAGTTCCAGCACTCTGGGATTATTTAACCCTGATCACATATGGTGTAACGTGTTCACTTAATGGTTAACTTCCATCACTCAGAACTCCCACAAAGCACGAAGCAAGCAGCATTCGGAATAAGGGAACATACTTAGGCAAAACTATTCTCAAAACAAGAAACTGATCTAGCATAAGATGCTAAGCTCCTGCTATCAGGCATAACCTAATCAGGCTATCCTACTGCTGTCTACTCAGTACTAGCATGCAATACTCATAAAGCTGTAACACATAAGCAGGCACATAAGGCATTCTCCTAAATCCTTAGTCCTATACTAGCATGCTGTTCTACTAAAACTGAAATTGAACAAATAACTTGTATGGGTAATTTGGGAGTACTTACTTGAGCTCGGCTGACCGCATGCACACACCTCTATCTTGTTTAAAAAAAATTCTTCCTTTCTAAGTACTTTCAAAATTCTTTTTATAAAACGTTTTTATTTTAATAAAATCTTTCATTTCCCTTAGTTTGAGTTCAGATACACCCGGAAGTGTATCCGAATCCCTCAAACCAGGGCTCTGATACCAACTTGAAACGACCCAAAAATACGACCCAAAAATTTTTGTTTTTAATATAATCAAAACGGTAATCAGAGCATCATATAATAAAACCATGCGTGATGTATTCCAAAACATAATAAAATACTGTGCGGAAAACTGTATCATGCTACATCAAATCAAACAACTAAATCAATCCCAGGCTAAAGCTGAGGCGGTGGTGTGTGCGATGCCGTCATCCCGAGCTCTTCCCTTTGCTTGCGGAAGTACCTGAAACCAAAACTGAAACTGTAAGCACGAAGCTTAGTGAGCTCCCCCAAAATACCACATACCATACAATAGCAATAGCATATAAACACATATCGGGCCTTGCCCACTGCATCGGGACGAAGCCCGGAAACTGCATCGGACCGAAGTCCGAAACTGACTGGGACCTTGTCCCCTGCATCGGACCAAGGTCCGGAACTAACTGCATCGGACCGAAGTCCGGAACTGACTGAGACCTTGTCCCCTGCATCGGACCAAGGTCCGGAACTAACTGCATCGGACCGAAGTCCGGAACTGATTGGGACCTTGTCCCCTGCATCGGACCAAAGTCCGGAACTAACTGCATCGGACCGAAGTCCGGAACTGGCTGCATCGGACCGAAGTCCGGGACTGAACATAGCATAGCATATCATAACAACTAGCATGAACACATATACTGCATACTACATCGGGCCGTAGCCCGGAACACATAATACATAACACATAAAACATAGCTCACAAATCCTGTCTGAGCCACGAAGGCATCAAACATACTAACTTCTGCATCGGATCAAGTCCGGAAACTACTGCTAACTGGACGGGCCGGCATTGTGGCCTTAGACCCGTCCCTACTGGAAGGAAACTCACCTCGTAAACTGGCGGCTGAGTGTGTGTCTCTGAAAGCTACCGGCTGCTGCTCCTGAATCTCCTCGGCTACAAGCCCATGAACACACTCAATCAAATACTAAACACTGCACTTGGGGTAAAATGACTCTTTTACCCTTAGTCAAAGTCAACTTACTTTTGGGGCTGACTCGCCGAGTTGGGCCACCCAACTCGCCGAGTCCTACTCTCACTTCTCAGTTCTACACGCTGCTACTCGTCGAGTGTGGCATCGACTCGACGAGTACCCTCTTGATCCAAGAACTCAGACAATCTTCATCCGACTCGCCGAGCCGTATGAACAAACTCGACGAGTTGTTCATGATCCTAAGAAGATTGCCTTGGACTCGCCGAGTTGTATGAACAACTCGCCGAGTCCCTCCATCACTGAGTCTACCCTCAACTCGCTGAGTCCACTCTCTAACCCCCTGGATTCACTCGACACTGATCAAAATGAAGGACTCAGGAACTCGCGACCCAACTCGCCGAGTCGTTCTTCCCGACTCGCCGAGTTGCCGCCATGCAACTGATTTTTACTCGATTTTGTTTGAATCCAACACATACAATTGATAGATCTGAGTCCAATAAGCTGATTTACCACGTAAAGTTTCCAACTTTACGTGCACAACCTCATGAATAAGGGAAATAAGGCTAAAAGATGCATAAAATGGGTAGATCTATGATTGATATGCAAAGTAACTCCAAAAAGACAGTAGATCCGGGCTCTACAACACCCCAACATTCAGATCCAAAGGTATTTCGAATTATTAAGACATTCATGCAAACATAAGGCTTGGAACAAACATCAAATAGCTCTTAGAAGAGCTCTAATGGAAGTTTAAAGCATATAACAAGAAGGGAACTCCGAAAATACCTCAATAAACTCAGATTTGCCCTTGGATCTTTGCACTACAACTCGTTTCCTTGCTTCTTTCTTCTTCTCCTTCTTCACACCTTCACAAAATGGCACCAAATCACTTATAAGCTCTCAAGGGAGGATTAGGGTTTTCTCACTGTGTTCTCAGGGTGAGGGAGGCGAGAATGGGGCTATAAGGTGGTTTAAATAGTGGGCAACCCGGGGATTTAGGGTTTCACCCAGACGGATGGACTCGCCGAGTCCAGGATATGAACTCGCCGAGTCCCCGGCTCACGCGTGCTCGCAGCCGCGACCCTACTCGGCGAGTCAGGCTATGAACTCGCCGAGTTCCTCTTGCAAAACTTACAACAATTACCAAGGAATTAACATAACGGAAACGGGTCGTTACAAAAAATCACAAAATTCAGTATTCATATTAAAAAACACACATATGGCTACAACGTTACAAAAACAACTAACTTAAAGAAGAATACTTCTCTTAGCACTTTTAGAGACAAAATCATTAATAATACTATCAAGATCAATTTTATCTAACATATCTTTCACTATACAAAATATTGCCAAACCATTTAAGCTATCTTGCGACATCGACGATTTTATATAATTCTTCCATAACTTCAACTTTGAAAAACTTTTATAAGCATATGAAACAGTGACAAAAATGGTTCACAAAATAACATTGTTAACCACTTTTTGATTGACAATAAGTAAAGACTAATGTAAGAAATAAATAAACCTGGTTTCTTTGTTAATTAAGTCAAGGTCCACATTCTTGCTCTTAAACCAACAATCAAACAAGAACATGACAAGAGACCGAGCCAATGTTCCTAACTGTAACAACGTAAATTTTCAAACAAATTTTTCATTTCAAAATATAGTATTTCCATTCTAAACAAGGCATAAACATTTCAAGTGTCATGTCAAAATACAAATCATCTAAATCCCAAGATCACAAAACATCTTTCAGTGTGTACAGATCACGCCGGCGCCTTCCCACGGTCCTCGCTAGTACCTGAAACACATACATAACAACTGTAAGCATAAATGCTTAGTGAGTTCCCCAAAATACAACTTACGCACATACGCCTTTCCAGGCCCTGACCTTCCGGTCCATGTGTCTCAGGGGACTTCCGTCCCTGCTGGGTAAACCTTCCGGTCCTACCCACGCCGACCTTCCGGTCCACAACACAACGCCTTCCGGCCCATAACATAATCGTCTTCCGGCCCGTAACATAATCGCCTTCCGCCCCATAACATAATCGCCTTCCGGCCCATAACATAATAGCACGTATAACAAATAACTTACCACATATAGCACATATATCACATATCATATCTGACCTTCCGGTCACACAGTCAAAGCCTTCCGAGTACAGTATAGTGAGAAGACTCACCTCGTGAATGTCGAAAGCTAGCAAATCCCGAAGTCACTCGTACTCGATCCGCCGAGCTACAATCTCCTTATAACATCATACATCTCTTATTAACACTTTTATCTTCTAAGTTTGGCTATCCCTCAGAGATCAAACATAGGTTAACTCTGGTCAACGGTCAACGGTCAACTTGACCTGACTCGGCGAGTGCTAGGGCGACTCGGCGAGTCTAGACGTCCTCACCAATTCTCTAAGATTCCCTTTCTACTCGTCGAGTATCCTCCTTGACTCGACGAGTTTCTCCTGGAAGAATCGCGGGGCCACCCCGACTCAACTCGCCGAGTCTGAAGAACAACTCGACGAGTCCCAGTAAATCTTCAACCTACTCGCCGAGTCTGTTCATCGGACTCGGCGAGTCCATGCCATGCAACCGCTCAAACTGCTTTCTAAGGTCAGAACTGCTCCGACCATTCATAGGTCTGGCCTTCCTAGACTGATTCATCACGTAAGGTCCTCATTTCGGTGCTCATAATACACCCCATGACTCATAATTTACATTTTGACCTAAGGCATAAGGATTCCAATCCAAAACCTCCATTGATTCCCGAAATGCTCAGGCATGGGACATTCTGGACTTCCAAAGATCCCAATACAGGGTTCCAATCGTTTGGGGGACTAAGGTAACATTCAATCTAGCCACAAAAGGGTTCAATAAACCCTAAATCCGTATACACATCAACATAGAAGAATGCAACTCGAAATATTACCTGAATAACGTGCTCTCTGTGTCCCCAATCCTCAGAACGTGGCTTCTCTTGTTGTTCTCTTAACCAAGCCTCCTCTTCCTTGCAAAACAACACTTCCAAAATCAACAATGATCTTCTACCTTGCTCCAGATGCTCACAATCGAATTAGGGTTTCTCTCAGAGGGCTAGGGTGAACAATGACGGCCATAAGGTCCCTCATATACGTCCCAAACCTGAACGGTTAGGGTTTTCGCTAAACAGCGCAGACTCGCCGAGTCCATATCCGGACTCGTCGAGTCCAGTCGCGAACCCGCGACCAGATCCGCGATCCTACTCGGCGAGTCTAGGCTCCAACTCGCCGAGTCCCCTCTTAAAACACCCAAAATCATAAATATAACAATACCTGAAATTCCGGGCTGTTACAACTCTCCCCCACTAGGACTAGACTTCGCCCTCGAAGTCTCACTCTGAAAATAGCTCCGGATGCTGCTCCCGCATCTCACGCTCCGGCTCCCAAGTCATTTACGATCCCTTCCGGTGTTGCCACTGAACCAACACCAGAGGTACCTCCTTGTTCCTCAAAACCTTGATCTTCCGATCCCTGATGGCCACTGGTCTCTCGGCATAATTCAGGCTCGCATCCACCTGAATATCCTCTAATGGAACCACTGCAGACTCGTCGGCTATACACTTCCTCAATTGCGACACATGAAAAGTGTCGTGGATTTGCCCCAACTCTGCTGGCAACTCCAAACGATAGGCTACCCGGCCTATCCTTACAATCACACGAAATGGCCCAATATACCGGGGTCCCAACTTGCCCCTCTTCCTGAATCGAATCACTCCTTTCCAAGGAGAGACCTTCAGGAGAACGAAGTCGCCGACTTGAAACTCAAGCTCGGATCGGCGTCTGTCTGCATAACTCTTCTGTCGGCTCTGGGCGGTCAATAACCTCTGTCTAACCTGCTGAATCTGCTCTGTCGTCTGAAGCACGATCTCTGTACTGCCCATCACTCTCTGGCCCACCTCTCCCCAGCAAATGGGAGTCCGACACCTCCTACCATACAACAGCTCAAAGGGTGGCATACCAATGCTCGAATGATGGCTGTTGTTGTAGGAAAACTCTGCCAAGGGTAAATACGCATCCCAGCTACCCCCGAAATCTAACACACACGCTCGAAGCATGTCCTCCAGCGTCTGAATCGTTCGCTCGCTCTGACCGTCTGTCTGGGGATGGTATGCGGTACTAAAATGCAATTTAGTACCCAGCTCCTCATGGAATTTCTTCCAGAATCTGGAAGTGAAGCGCACATCACGGTCTGAAACAATCGAGATCGGCACCCCATGCCGAGATACCACTTCTCTCACATATGTCTCCGCCAACTTCTCCGCTGAAGAACTCTCACTGATGGCAAGGAAGTGAGCGCTCTTCGTCAACCTATCCACAATCACCCAAATTGCATCGACTCCTCTGGCAGTCCTCGGCAATTTGGTGATGAAATCCATAGTGATCTGTTCCCACTTCCACTCGGGAACCTCCAATGGCTGCAACTTGCCATGCGGTCTCTGGTGCTCGGCCTTAACCCTACGGCAGGTCAAGCACCTCTCCACGAACCATGCGACGTCCCTCTTCATACAGGGCCACCAATACTCTTTCCTCAAATCCAAATACATCTTCGTAGCCCCGAGATGGATCAAGAATTTCGATTGATGAGCCTCTTCCATCAAAGTAATACGCGTACCACCCACGAACGGTACCCAAATCCGACCCTGAAACGTCATAAGCCCTCGTCCATCCGTAACGAACTCTGAAACCAAACCAACGACCCGCTCTCTCTTCTGCATCTCTGGTCGCACAGCCTCGGCCTGTGCCCCACGAATAGCATCCAATACTGGAGCTATCACAGTCAATCTCAAACATACATCTCGCAGTGGAGTGCTCTCCGCCCTGCGGCTCAATGAATCGGCTACCACATTAGCCTTGCCTGGGTGGTACAGGATCTCACAATCATAATCCTTGACCACATCCAACCACCTCCTCTGACGCATATTTAGGTTGGGCTGATCCATCAAATACTTCAAGCTCTTATGGTCCGTGTATATCGTACATCGAACCCCATACAAGTAGTGACGCCAAATCTTGAGAGAGAACACTACTGCCCCCAACTCTAAATCATGTGTGGGATATCTCGCCTCATGAGGCTTCAGCTGCCTCGACGCATAAGCTATCACATGACCCCTCTGCATCAACACTGCACCCAGCCCCGAAATCGATGCATCGCAATATACTACAAAATCCTCCATCCCTTCCGGGAGAGCTAATACCGGAGCTTCGCACAACCTTTGGCGAAGTGTCTCAAAGGAGGTCTGCTGCTCGGGTCCCCATGAGAATGCAACCCCCTTTCGGGTCAATCTAGTGAGTGGCACTGCAACTTTGGAGAAGTCCTTAATGAATCTCCGATAATACCCTGCCAATCCAAGGAAACTCCTGATCTCAGAAGGTGACTTCGGCACCTCCCAACTCATCACCGCCTCAACCTTGGCCGGATCGACCAATATCCCTTCCTGATTAACAACATGTCCTAGGAATTGGACCTCCCGCAACCAAAAGTCACACTTGGAGAACTTTGCATAAAGCTTCTCCGATCTCAAAACCCCAAGAACCTCCCTCAAATGTTCTTCATGCTGCTCTCTAGATCTCGAATACACTAGAATATCGTCGATAAATACAATCACTGACCGATCCAACATCGGCCTGCATACCCTGTTCATGAGATCCATGAACACAGCCGGGGCATTGGTGAGCCCGAAAGGCATCACCACAAACTCATAATGCCCATATCGCGTCCTAAATGCTGTCTTCTGGACGTCCTCATCCCGCACTCTCACCTGATGGTATCCCGACCTCAGATCGATCTTGGAAAACCAAGATGCTCCCTACAACTGATCGAATAAATCATCGATCCTCGGTAATGGGTAACGGTTCTTGACCGTCAACTTGTTCAACTCCCGGTAATCAATGCACATCCGATGTGAACCATCCTTCTTCTTGACGAACAGAATAGGTGCTCCCCACGGCGAGCTGCTCGGCCGGATGAATCCCTTCCCCAGCAACTCCTGAAGCTGCGAGGACAACTCTTGCATCTCTGGAGGTGCAAGACGATAAGGCACCTTAGCGATAGGCGCGGCTCCCGGAACCAGATCGATACCAAACTCTACTTGCCTCACAGGAGGTACTCCCGGCAGCTCCTCGGGGAACACATCTGGAAACTCACGCACCACTGGGACCTCCTCAACTGATCTCGGTCTCTCGGAAACCTCCCGCGTATCCATCACATACGCCACAAAACCCTTACAGCCCTGCTGTAGACACTGCCTCGCCCTAGCGGCCGAACAAAAAGCTGATCCCGAACGGGTACCCTCGCCGTACACTGAAAGAACTCCCCCACTAGGGTCTCGTATAGTCACCAGCTGATGCTTACAGTCGATGACAGCGCCGAATCGGCTCAACCAATCCATGCCCACAATGACACAGACATCACCCATCGCAATAGGAATCAGGTCAATCGGAAACTCAACCCCGAAAATCTCTAACACACATCCCCGGAGAACCTCCGTGGCACAAATCACTCTCTCGTCAGCTATAGAAACTCTAAGAGGCCGACTCAACGACTCACGACTAACGCTGATATGCTGACTAAAAGCTAAGGATACAAAGGACCTACTCGCACCCGAGTCAAATAACACTAAGGCAGGCACAGAGTTCACAAGGAAAGTACCTACGCATATCATAACATAAGCATAACATCTCGACATCAAAATAAATACATGAAATACAACATACCTGCCACAACATCGGGCGCAGCGCGGACCTCCTCCGCAGTCAGCTGAAAGGCTCTCCCACAAGCCCTCGGGGCCTCGGCCTTCACCGGTCGAGTCGCAGTAGCTCTGGCAGTAGGTGCAGATCCCTGAAGAAGCTGAGGGCACTCGGCCTTCCGATGGCCTGTCTGGTTGCAATGAAAGCAGACCGTAAACCCCTTGGGGCACTCCCTAGCAATGTGCCCCTCCTTGCCACACTTGTAGCAAGCACCAGATCGACATGCCCCATCATGACCCTTGCCGCACTTTCCGCAAGTGCGGCCCTTCGGACCTCCCGTCCTCGAATCGGCGGACTTAGTCCTCTTGGCTGCCGGCTGAGACTGAGCCGGCCGCCGGTCCACCCGCTGAGACTCGGCCTCCTCCCTGGCCTGGGTCTCCAACTCAATCTCGCGCTTCCTGGAATTCGCCTGAAGCTCAACAAAGGTATGATAGGTGGAGTTTGACACAAACTCCCGGATATCCCTCCTCAAAACACCCAAGTACCGGCTCATCCGAGCCTGCTCTGTGGACACCAACTCGGGGCAGAACATCGCCCTCTCATGAAACTTCCGCGTGATCACCGCAACCGAATCAGTACCCTGCTTGAGGGTCAAGAACTCCTGAACCAATCGTTCCCTCTCCACCGGGGGTACGTATTCGTCTCTGAACATAGAGGTAAACCCCTCCCATGTCACTGCTGAAATCTCTGCCAAAGTGAAGTTCGCCGTCACGAACTTCCACCAATCCTTCGCTCCCAGACGGAGCTGGTTCAAAGCGAACCGTACCCTCAGATGCTCCGGACATGAACAAGTGTAGAAGCACCCCTCAATATCAGCGATCCACCTCATCGCAGCAATCAGATCCTGCGTCCCATCAAACTCAGGTGGCTTCGTGTTGCTGAACTCCCGAAACAGTAACGAGTCACCCCCTGTGGCCTGGCAGCGGCCACAGCTGCGGTAGCTGCAGCGGCTGCAGCCTCAGTCAATGCGGCGTACCGCTCCTCAAAAGTCTCCATCAAGGTGGTCTTAATAGACCCAAACATCTCCGGAATCTTAGCCCAGATCGCCGCAGCCACCTCCTCGTGAATCATCTGACGAATCTCCTCATCACTCACACCGCTCGTACTCGCCCCGTGGCGTGGTCTAACCATGCTGTCTCTGAAATACAACATAAAACTATCAAAGACTCCATCGAGTATAATTGCACTCGATAACGCAACCCTACTCAGTCTCCGATGTCCAGGGATTCTTACTTGGGTCTCCCACTGACCCGATGTCTTCGGTAGTACGGGCCCAATACTACCGACCACACCGCATCAGCATTCATCCCAAATCTTCCTCCCCAAACCCCAGATAGTGAGTACTCTACCTCTGATATGCACTATCTATCTGCACGCTATCAAAGCATCTCATATCGGCAAACCTCCCTAGACTAAGGCATCACAAATCAGGCCACTCTAGTCCTATCATGAATACCTAGTCTTCTAGCATGCATAACAATTCATATCATAACTTATCTCATAACATCACATTGTAAGGTATTTTGGGGATCTTTACCGTTCGGGCGCTGACAGATCATACACACTGCTTCTTTCTTGTTTACCACAAAATCATTTATAAAAGTTTATGCCTTTATTTTTAAAAGTTTTCCTCAAATCCTCGGTTTGAGTTCAGTTACGCCCGAAGGTGCACCCGAATCCCTCAAACCAAGGCTCTGATACTAATTTGTAACAACGTAAATTTTCAAACAAATTTTTCATTTCAAAATATAGTATTTCCATTCTAAACAAGGCATAAACATTTCAAGTGTCATGTCAAAATACAAATCATCTAAATCCCAAGATCACAAAACATCTTTCAGTGTGTACAGATCACGCCGGCGCCTTCCCACGGTCCTCGCTAGTACCTGAAACACATACATAACAACTGTAAGCATAAATGCTTAGTGAGTTCCCCAAAATACAACTTACGCACATACGCCTTTCCAGGCCCTGACCTTCCGGTCCATGTGTCTCAGGGGACTTCCGTCCCTGCTGGGTAAACCTTCCGGTCCTACCCACGCCGACCTTCCGGTCCACAACACAACGCCTTCCGGCCCATAACATAATCGCCTTCCGGCCCGTAACATAATCGCCTTCCGGCCCATAACATAATCGCCTTCCGACCCATAACATAATAGCACGTATAACAAATAACTTACCAAATATAGCACATATATCACATATCATATCTGACCTTCCGGTCACACAGTCAAACCCTTCCGGGTACAGTATAGTTAGAAGACTCACCTCGTGAATGTCGAAAGCTAGCAAATCCCGAAGTCACTCGTACTCGATCCGCCGAGCTACAATCTCCCTATAACATCATACATATCTTATTAACACTTTTATCTTCTAAGTTTGGCTATCCCTAAGAGATCAAACATAGGTCAACTCTGGTCAACGGTCAACGGTCAACTTGACCTGACTCGGCGAGTGCTAGGGCGACTCGGCGAGTCTAGACGTCCTCACCAATTCTCTAAGATTCCCTTTCTACTCGTCGAGTATCCTCCTTGACTCAACGAGTTTCTCCTGGAAGAATCGCGGGGCCACCCCGACTCAACTCGCCGAGTCTGAAGAACAACTCGACGAGTCCCAGTAAATCTTCAAGCTACTCGCCGAGTCTGTTCATCGGACTCGGCGAGTCCATGCCATGCAACCGCTCAAACTGCTTTCTAAGGTCAGAACTGCTCCGACCATTCATAGGTCTGGCCTTCCTAGACTGATTCATCACGTAAGGTCCTCATTTCGGTGCTCATAATACACCCCATGACTCATAATTTACATTTTGACCTAAGGCATAAGGATTCCAATCCAAAACCTCCATTGATTCCCGAAATGCTCAGGCATGGGACATTCTGGACTTCCAAAGATCCCAATACAGGGTTCCAATCGTTTGGGGGACTAAGGTAACATTCAATCTAGCCACAAAAGGGTTCAATAAACCCTAAATTCGTATACACATCAACATAGAAGAATGCAACTCGAAATATTACCTGAATAACGTGCTCTCTGTGTCCCCAATCCTCAAAACGTGGCTTCTCTCGTTGTTCTCTTAACCAAGCCTCCTCTTCCTTGCAAAACAACACTTCCAAAATCAACAATGATCTTCTACCTTGCTCCAGATGCTCACAATCGAATTAGGGTTTCTCTCAGAGGGCTAGGGTGAACAATGACGGCCATAAGGTCCCTCATATACGTCCCAAACCTGAACGGTTAGGGTTTTCACTAAACAGCGTAGACTCGCCGAGTCCATATCCGGACTCGTCGAGTCCAGTCGTGAACCCGCGACCAGATCCGCGATCCTACTCGGCGAGTCTAGGCTCCAACTCGCCGAGTCCCCTCTTAAAACACCCAAAATCATAAATATAACAATACCTGAAATTCCGGGCTGTTACACTAACCCAACCCTTTCATTATTAATTCTTTCTAAAAAACGCCTTGTGAAAATTCACAGATCTTAGTTTCAGTCTGGATTCACACAACTCTTCTTCCAATTCGCTCAAACCAAGGCTCTAATACCAACTTGTAACGTCCAATTTTCACAACCAAAAATTTTCATTTTTATTAAGGGAAAACTCCATATCATAAAACACATATTAATAAAAACCATTTGTTCCATATTGGATTTGTAAAACCAGAGTAGTGTTATAACGCGGAGCCTTCCTTGCGGCTGACGAATGTGGACAGTTACGCCTTTGCCTTCCCACGATAACTGATTACACTTGAAACAATAACAGTTGGGTAAGCACAAAGCTTAGTGATTTTCCCCAAAATACCACACATAACATAATATATTCAAGCATGCATATCGGATCCTCCGTCTTCGGACTGGTATAACCCCGACCCAATCAATTAGAGGCCTAGAATGGCACGGGTTTATTGGCCTGCTACCTTAACCCAACCTCTTTTCCTGGAGCCTCTGTACCTACAGGTTACAGCCGGCATGTACCTAGTATCTTGGTCTACATCAGAAAGCAAGACCGCCTCAACCTCGTCCATCACCATATGTCAGCATATAAGCACACAAGGATCAAGTAGGCACATAATACAAGCAATATCAATCATATCATTCACTAACGCCTAATAGAGATCTCACAACACACTACTCCACTGCCATGTAACCTCATGCATGAACAGAAGGAGAAGACCAAGATTGCATTTTTATGACTTAACAAACTCAAATACACCTGGAAATGCACCTGACAAGCTCCGAAACAACTCACACTCAAATGGACCATATTGTGGGATAAAAAGGACATAACTTTCACATCTAAGGTAGATGTATCAATTGAGGCATAAAGGTACAAACTTTATACCTTCTAGAGATGAACGAGGGAGGAGAAATTCAAGATCCAAAGTTGGTTCAAGCTTCCAAGCATTATCACCACCTTTTTCTTCCTTCAAATGTACCAAAAAAATACACTATTTGGCTCACAAGGCTCAAACTAAGGTTAGGGTTT
The DNA here is from genome assembly GCF_002870075.4 of Lactuca sativa. Taxonomy (NCBI): domain Eukaryota; kingdom Viridiplantae; phylum Streptophyta; class Magnoliopsida; order Asterales; family Asteraceae; genus Lactuca; species Lactuca sativa. The sequence continues at coordinate 58,290,845 of NC_056629.2, read as the reverse complement.
CAAGAGAGGACGTTGGAGAGATGGAGGCTAGGAATGGAAGAGGATTAGAGTAGTTAAGGTGCTTAAAAGGCCTTAAAACCCTAGATTTAGGGTTTTTGTTTTGGTCGCGTAGGCCCAGGGCCGGTCCGAAGATATAGTGGGCCTAGGGAGAAAAGAAAAAATAGACCCCCTCAAATCATAAATATAATAAAAGTTAATTCAAAATAGACACACCATTATAAAAATCACAAAATTCAATATTCCTATTAAAAAACACATATATGGCCACAACGTTACAAAAACAATTCATTTAAAGAAAAATACTTCTCTTAGCATTTTTAGATGCAAAATCATTAATAATACTATCAAGATCAATTTTATCTAACATATCTTTCACTATACATCATATTGCCAAACCATTTAACCTTTCTTGCGACATCGACGATCTTAGATAATTATTCAATAACTTCAACTTTGAAAAACTTCTATCTTCATATGAAACAGTGACAAAAATGGTAAACAAAATAACATTGTTCACACTTTTTGATTGAAAATAAGTAAAGACTAATTTAAGAAAAGAATACGCATGATTTCTTTGTCAATTAAGTCAAGGTCCGCATTCCTGATCCTAAGCCAACAATCAAACAAGAACATGACAAGAGATCGTGCCAATGTTCCTAATCCAATCCTTTCATAAGTAATTCTTTTTCAAAAAGGCCTAGTGAAAATTATCGGATCCTAGTTTGAGTCTGGATTCACACAAGTGTTCCTCCAATTCACTCAAACCAGGGCTCTCATACTAACTTGTAACATCCCATTTTAACAACCTAAAATTTTCATTTTTTAAGGTAAAACTCCATATCATAAAATGCGAATTAAGAAAAACCGTTTGTTCCATATTACATTTGTAAAATCAGATTAATATTATAACGTCGAGCCTTCATTGTTGTTGATGAATGTGTACATTCATGCCTTCGCCTTTGCATGATAACTGATGAAACTTGAAACAATAACAGTTGGGTGAGCACAAAGCTTAGTGACTTTCTCAAAAGTACTATAGATAACACAATATATACAAGCATGCATATCAGTTCCTCAGTCTTCAGACTGGAATAACCCCGACCCAATCAGTCAGAGGCCTAGAATGCCACGGGTTTGTTAGCCTACCACTTCAACCCAACCGCTCTTACTTGAGCCTCTCTGCATATGGCTTACAGTCAGCATGTACCTGGTATATTGGGCTACATCACAAAGCAAGACTGCCTCCACCTCATCCATCACCATATGTCGACATATAAGCAAACAAAGATCAAGTAGGCACATAATACAAGCAATATCAATCATACTGTTCACTACCACCTACTAGAGCTCTCACAACACACTACTCCACTACCATCTAACCTCATGCATGAATGGAAGGATAAGACCAAGATTGCATTATTATGACTTAACACCGTCAAATACACCTGGAAATTCACCTCACAAGCTCTGGGGCAACTCACCCTCAAATGGACCATATTGTGGGATAAAAATGACATAACTTTCACATCTAATTTATATCTATCAATTGAGGCATAAAGGTACAAACTTTAAACATTCTAGAGATGAATGAGGGAGGAGAACTTCAAGATCCAAAGGTTTTTCAAGCTTCCAAGGATTATCACCACCTTTTTCTTCCTTTAAATGTACCCAAAAATAAACTTTTTGGCTCACAAGGCTCAAACTAGCATTAGGGTTTCAAGGGAGGAAGATGGAGACATGGAGGTTGGGAATGGAAGAGGTTTAGAGGAGTTAAGGTGCTTAAATAGGCCTTAAAACCCCAGTTTTAGGGTTCGGGTTCTGATCGTGTAGGCCCAGGGTTGGTCCGAAGATATAGTGGGCCCAGGGTGAAAAGAAAAAATATACACACTCAAATCATAAATATAATAAAAAATTATTCAAAATAGACACACCATTATAAAATCACAAAATTCAATATTCATATTAAAAAACACATATATTGCCACAACGTTACAGAAACAGCTAATTTAAAGAAAAATACTTCTCTTAGCATTTTTAGAAGTATAATCATTAATAATACTATCAAGATCAATTTTATCTAACATATCTTTCACTATACATAATATTGCCAAACCATTTAACATTTCTTGAGATATGGACGATCTTTGATAATTCTTCAATAACTTCAACTTTGAAAAACTTCTATCTACATATGAAACAATGACAAAAATGGTTAACAATGGCAAAATAGCATTGTTAACCACTTTTTGATTGACAATAAGTAAAGACTAATTTAAGAAAAGAATACACGTGATTTCTTTGTCAATTATGTGGAACAGTGGAAGCCTAAGATTAAACTCATAACAAGCTGTAAAACAAAATAAGTAACTAAAAAACATAAATATGATAACTAAAACAAAATCAAAATTTTGATAACCAATAAATCAGATCGCAATGTTATATTGTCAAATACTCAAGTTGGATATCTAATACTATAGTAATAATTTGAAGGTTTGAAGCTAAAATTTTGAAAGAATCAGTTAAGAAGCAAAACATTAGAAATTTTTTGAACATAAGATTACTGATCATACAACTTCATAAAAAAACATTAGAAATTTTAGAGCATTGATTTTCAATTTGTCACTAATTCAGAATATACAACTTCATAAATCCAATAGTGATATAAGAAGGGAAGAAACAAAAATTAGAAACTAACAATCTAAAAATATGATTTAACCTAGAAGGCTAGAAATTACAATGAGAAGAAAATTAGAAATTAAAATTCGTTTACCCTCTGTAGATCGTCACTTTGTGAATTGTGATTGTGCATGTGTTGCAACTCGCACATAGCAGTGATTGGCCGGTGCCCTTCGGACTCTCTATTCGTCCAAAGTTTGAGGAAAAATAATAGAAACGATAGTTGATAGTGAAGCTGAAGGCTGAAGTAGTGAAGTACAAAAGCAGACAGAACATCAAGAATACAATAAGATTATCAGAATATTTTATTATGCTAGAGTAGGATTTGGAATCGAGATGTGGAATTCAGATTTGGAATCAAGATAGAAGCATTGAAGCATAACTGTAGCCTTAGTGATTAGGTGATGTTACTAAAGAAGATTATGAGAGAAAAAGATAGAAGATTAGGTTAGCAAGGAATCAATTCAATTATCGATTCGTATAGCACCCTAATCGACTGTAATTCCCATTCCTGCTTCCTTCCTTAGAAGTTAGAACTTTCCAAACAAACACGTTCAACAATCAGGCTTAGTAGCCTATTTTGTTAAAAAAAAAAATTGGGCTACTGGGACATTGGACTAATTTTTGGGCCCTTAAACAAACATTTAGATATATAAAATTATATATGTATACAAACTACATATTCTAAAAAATATGGACCCCCTAGAGTCGTAGGTCCTGGGCGGTCGCCCGGGTTGCCCACTGTCATGGTTGGCCATGCATACACCCAACGTATCAAATGGTACACCCAACACACTCTCTTAAAGGCGTGTTTTTTATCAGCTAGTACGCCCAATGTACTAACACATCTCATATCCAACATCAGATTCAACCCGCTATAATTTCTTCGTTTCAATTCCAATTTTAGCGTTCTTTAAATGCATGAAAAGGTATTGAAGAGCCCTACAATCTAACCTAGTTATTTTGGACTAAAAACTTCTCAAACTAAAATTTGTATTTCATGCAAGATACCCAGTCCATTACTTTTCCATTTCAAGACTTCGACCCAAAACACAATTCTAGGGTTGGATCTCTTAACAATCGTTATCACGTCCCAAAATGTCTAAACTTTACATCCTTAAGTGTGACAACCTGAAATTTCTATTATATACAACCCTTCAATTTAATAGAAGTCAGAACAGTTTCTGCTAACTTTCAAGCTTTTTGGAATAAGTTTGAGTATTTTAGGATTAACACTCCAGGAGAAATCAGGAGAGAAGATGCCCTAGGGTATATTATGCAACAATAAAGTTCCAAAAACTCCAAGAGTTTGGAGTTTACGACCCAAATGGCTTTTGGACCGTAAACCCCAAGAGTATATATATGGCACTTAGCCATTTAAATCACCTTTTCACTTTTCAAGATCCAAACTCAATTCTCTCTCAAGTAGCTTCAAATTTTCCTTCTAGATCTTCAACCTAGTAAGTGTTTCTAACCCTTTTAAGTTGGTATATCACTTAATCTAGTGTTTTAACACACTTCTATCCGAAAAATTTGTCCAAAAGGCTTACTCTTCAAGTTTCACCAAGAACACACACTAGTGTTCTTGGACTTTTGGCTCATTTCAAGCTTCTATATTGTAAGTACTTCTATCCTAGAGTATCATAGCGCTTATTATACTTCCATACATCAAGAAAACACAAAGAAACACCAAGATCAAAGGTGTTTACGGTCCAAGAACTCCTTGAACCGTAAACCCTTCTTAAGGGGCCAAAGTGGCCCTAGTCCCTTCCTTCCCTTTGGAAACTAGTCTAGACTCACTCCTTAATGTGTATAGGACTTGAAAACATCAAAATACCATGATCCATGAGGGTTTACGACCGTAAAACCAAAGGGAAATGGTATTAGGGTCGTAAACTCCTCAAAGGAAGGAAATGGTGCCCTAACTTCTTCCTCAGGCTTATACATCAAGTAGAAATGCTTCTAGAAGCATCAAAGAGAAATGGTATTAGGGTCGTTCAAGACTCATCTTTCATTTTGATTTATACTTTAGTGTCTATTATAATTTGACAGAACACACTTGTATTAAAATTATATTGTTAATGCAATGGATGATGTCGTTGCTTGTTTACTACTATTCATTGTTATGATACTGTACATGACGTCCTCCACCCCAGAACGTTTCCGCCATTCATGGTTTTGGGCTGTGACATTAAGGCCTAACCCTTTACACAATCTACTTCTGGCCCACGACCCTAAAATATGAAATGACAAGAAACAAGATGTTATATAATATATAAATGGTCTGGAGTCGGGCAAGTGAAATTAGGTATGTTATCAGTTAATCGGGTGTATATTACCTTAATTCAATAATAATCTCACACCCACAAAAATTATAGAATAAATCTCTCAGTCGGTATTGTTTCTAGGTACCCGACCCATAACACGTCCTAAAAGTTTCGAGTTCTCCTATCAGGCTTTGATATTTTTTTCATCCCTAGTTCAAACCAAGCCAAAGGGCGAGGATACACTGTGGCAAGGTGGATCTTTTGACTCGCCTAAAATTTTAAAACATACAATAAAGTATACACCAATAGTATTAAGACCTATCTTATAGTATGTTGCAAAAAAAGGAAAAAGGAAGAGATATTAAAACCTTCTTTATAATGTTAGACAAAAAAAAAGATATAAATTATAGACAATAGAAAACCTATCATATTTGCTGGCATGAGGGAGTATCACATCGAATCCAAGAATAAAGTGGTAAGTGGTTTTCCATTATAAATAGATGAATCATTTTTCATATTTGCATACCATGAAGCTTGTTGTGGCTTGGTTCAAACCAACATACTATAAGTTTAAGTTGGGTTTAGTATAAAGAAAAGGAATGACCGTTTTGGGCTCGATCCATTCACCATCAATTTTTATACAAGTTAAACCAGTTATTTTTTTTTTTGTACTCGATTTTCTCTTGACCCTATCACCTATCCGATTGAGTCTGGTTAGTAAACCACATGATTTTTTATTCTAGACTTGCCACTGAACTAAACCTATGTCCAATAATTTATTTCTTTAATTATTCCTTGTATTTATGATTTATGAATATATTGCTCAATTTCCTTTTTAACATTAAATAAACAAAGGTATTGTTGAAAATAAAACTTGTAGTGTAGATGTTACTCGATAACAAATAAGACTTGAAGAAATGCCATTGGATTTGTCATGTAGCATGTATAGTCGTGCCCATTTTTTGCAGGCCGATTCTGAGCCCAACAAGATTATATTGTAAATTATTTTAAACTCATCTTTTTATACATTCCGAATTAAATGGAGCCTTCATATAAATCAATTATGCAATTTTTACTCTTACCAATTATCTCTCAAAAACTAATAATAATAATAATAATAATAATAATAATTAGAAGTATTATTAATCACTTGTAGATTTGACGAATAATAGCTGTCTATGCTATAAAATCATATTTTAAAATTAACCAAAGAAATGCTTGGATACGAATTACTAAATTTGTTTAGATGTAAGAACAAACATTTTTTTACATGATATAAAATTACAAACCTTGTTTTTCAATGAAAACACACTATTGAATAAAAAAAAAAGTTAAAGTAATTTTATACTTTTAATAAGTGATATGTAGTTTATTTGCTATCCTATAATTAAAAAAAAATTAAAAAAAAAAAACTTAACAAAATGTATTGATTTAAGAGTAAGATAGTGGGTATGTATGATTTTAATCTTTAATTTTCTAATATATATATATATATATATATATATATATATATATATATATATATATATATATATATATATATTAAAGATATGAAAGTTAGGAATAGTAAAAGGTTATGTATGTTTGCTCCTTTTTTTTGTCAATTTTTTTTGTCATTTTTGGTCCTCCAATTTATGTTGGTTTTAAAAAATTGACCATTCATCTTTATGTTTTTGTTCACAAACAATCCTTTCACTTTCGTTTGAATTTTTCATAACCCTCGCCTTTTGTTACATATTATTTGTATTTAGTCTTTTGGCAGAAATGGTCCTTCATTCTTATTATAATTTTTATTAGACAAAATTACACGATTGGTCCTTGTGGTTTACCAGATTTAACACATTGAGGACAACAATGGAAACAGAAATCACTCTTTTACTCCTAATCCTATTTTTTTATTAATTTATATTTCTCTTTTTGGTTTTAAATTAATGTTTTATTTATTAGAAAATACTCACTTAATACCATAAAGCCACCCACCAGCTGTCATCATCACCACCACCACCACCGCCGCCAAAATTACATAAATTGTCCATATGATTTACCCGTTGTCACAAATTCAGTCCCTACTACCTTAAAAGACCAAATTACCCTCACATTAACAGACAAAAAACAACGGTCTATATTTTCCGGATTGGTTTTCCGGCCGCTGCCATACAGGGCAATAAAGTTCAATTTGTGAGACCATTTCTTTATTTTCCTCATTTATTGCAAGAAATAATGATTTAGATTTCTTTACTTATGTAATTAGATGACATTGTTTATCTTCCTTTACTAGATTATCTTAATGCAATTCAACATGCTACTTTACTTTACAAAACAATACCTTCCAACCTCAACAACACCGAAGAATCTTTTCTAGTTATAACTAATACTTTATTTTGACATAAAGACAACAAATTTAATGAGAGAAATGTTAGGTGGTTGTAGCAAACAAAAACATACCTTGATTAGTTTTTTTTTTGAACAACAAATACAATGTAATCCTAAACTACTCCTAAATCCACTTATGTCTCTGATGAGATTTGAACCCTTAACCTCTAGTAGGGAGGACAACACCTAAACAATAAAAGAAAGACTAAAAGAATCTATATAATTGTCATATTTTCGTGAACAATAAATAATCATACATTATTTACTAATCAAGTATACAAATATACCCTATATTATATACTTTTAATGGAGGTGCAAATTTTACAAGTTAATAAATGAATGAAAAGAATAGAAGACGACCCTTTCTAGCTAGCCCTACCCTACCGGGGATGGAAAAGTAGTGGTATGTCCTTTGTAAACGTTGTTGTCGGAAGTCGAAACATGCAAGATAAAAAAGACAAGATTGGAGAAAAAGAAATAGAAAATATGATAATCTAGGATGTGGTTTTTCCAATTAGCTGGCTGGAAAATTGTGTGATCATAGTAAAAAAAATTCTCATTCATTTCCGATTCTATCTCAAGAAAAGTTGATAAAACAGAAGATCTTCACAGGGATGATGGTTTATGTTTTAGCAAACATTTGAGAAAAATAATAAAAGGAGAGGGTGTAAGAATTAAGAAAGTTTTCGATAGCACAATCTATCTTTGAATTTGAAAAGTTTCAAGAAGCAGATTGGATGCGAGATTATTGAGGTAGCTTCAGATTCAATTTTTTATGGACAGGAGACATAAATGAGGAACAAGGATGATATCACACTTAACATTTTCTAGAATTCCCCAAATATCAATTTGTTGACGGTGGGATCATATGGTCGTTCACTGGGTTATTTTTCTTGTGGAGTACTGAGTTCTTCACAAAATCTGAAGTTATCATAAAGAGATTCTTTATGTTCATTACTAAAACTTGGATGGGTGTTGAAGGTAATATCATGTTTGTTAATGTTTATACACTAGAAGACCCTTATAAGAGGGAGCATTTATGGATGTATTGTCATAACCATAAGTTTTGTTGTACATAAGATAACTAGAATTTGCAAAGTGCTAGCTCAAATACGTAACTAAAAAGAACATAGGAACAATATTTGTGAATTAAAGACATTTTGAAAATTTATGGCAACTAGGAGGTGATCTCGTAGTTCCTACAGGACAGTTTTTTTGTTGGTATTTTTTATTTGTAATGGTAAGCCATTATTCGGTTTTCTCTGAAATGAGCTTCCTATTACCCCATTTCCATTCCATTGTTTTCCTTTTCTCCCACTACTTCAATATCAGAAATAATACCAAAAGCACATGACATGAATGATTGGATGCTTATAATGGAGCTATATTAAAAACTATTATGTTGGAAACTTATCTTGATTTTCACAAAAATGAAGCATAGCATCCTTCCAAAATTTTCTTCAACATCTTTATCCCAATCTGCATAAAACTCCATCCTTCTTCCAACTCGATAGTGTTCATCATTGTCACACCAATCTTTCAACGAGGTAGCAACTAGCAGAGAATAATACAAGGTCATAATATACAATATGAATTTAGAAAATTTGAGTAGAAGATTAAATAAAAATAAGTTGAGCATGTAATCTTGATAGATAAATATTGATTTTTTTCTTTTTTACTTAATTTACATAGAGTGGCTAATGGTATGGTGCGTTTGAATGAGCTTTTTCCAGCCTTCTCCAATAGGTTTTTAACCATTTGATTTTTCAGATTTTCTGTTAAACACACACATATATAACATAATCAATGTAACTAATGAGATCTAGACGATTACGTCTTTAATAACTTTTGATCTTTCTTCTTCCTTGAGCTTAGAGTCACAAGAGTAACTACTCTAATGACTTACAAACACCAACTAGAAAGAGGGTAGTATATGAGAGAGGGAGGAGGCACACAAAATCGGCTCTAGCGTTCTTAGAGAAGCAATGGCCGATTTTTGTAGCCTAGGGGTTCTATTTATACTGTGAGCAGCTAGGGTTTCAGTTAAAACCCTAATGAACAACTTAAACATTAAGCAGCCCATGGAACCTTCTGTAATAAGGCCATGGACGAAAAATATGATGGGCTCCCATCATAATTTCTTTCATCCCTTTATCCATTAGGTTTCCCAGCCCAAAATACAACTATCACACATTTGACAGTTTAAGTCCTCTTTATTCAATTAATCTCTTTTAGTCACCAAATTAATTCCTAATTAATCTATGACTAATATTAATCAAATAACATGATTTCTCCTTTAATATATTATTCTTATAATATATTAATAAACCTTAATATCTTCTCTCTCTCTCTCTCTCTCTCTCTCTCCATAAATTACCCTGTCAAGTTGCTATGGTGAAGACAACCCAAAAGGACCATGCATAACCGGGTCAAGTGCTTACCAAATATAGTTACGGTCTTAGACACTAATCCAAAACTAACGACGCTACTGCCTCTTCATCCAGTATGCACTTTCGCAATTGCGAAATGTGAAAAGTGTTGTGAATCTGACTGAGCTCCTCCGAGAGGTCCAATCTATATGCCACCTTGCCAACTCTGGCAATAACCCTGAATGGCCTAATGTATCGAGGACCCAATTTTCCCCTCTTCCTAAAGCGAATGATCCCCTTCTAGGGTGAGACCTTCAGTAATACCATGTCACCCACCTAGAACTCTAGCTCAGATCGGCGCCTATCGGCGTAACTCTTCCACCAACTTTGAGCGGTCTATAGTCGTTGTCTGATTTGCTAAATCCTATCGGTAGTCTACAGAACTACCTTTGTCTGTCCCATCACCCTGTGACCGATATCACCCTAAAAGATTAGGGTGCGACATCTGTGTCCATACAACAACTTATATGGTTGAACACCAAAACTGGAATGAAAGTTGTTGTTGTAGGAGAACTCTGCGAGGAGTAGGTAGGAGTCCCAGCTCCCACTGAAGTCAATAACTTAGGCTCTCAGCATATCCTTGAGAGTCTGTATGGTCCGCTCACTCTGGCCATCTGTCTGCGGATGGTAGGCTGTACTGAAATGCAGTCGCGTGCCTAGTTCCTCATGGAACTTCTGCCACAAAACGGGAGGTGAACCGAACATTGCGGTTTGAGACAATAGAGACTGGTACCCCATGGCGAGTAACGATCTCGCGAATATACAAGTCAGCCAACTTTTCAGCCGATGAACTCTCCCGTATCGCTAAAAAGTAGGTGCTCTTGGTCAATCGATCCATGATGACCCAAATAACATCGAAGCTCTTCGTCGTCCTTGGCAGCTTGGTGATAAAATCCATCATGATCTGCTCCCATTTCCGCATGGGAATCTCCAGAGACTGCAGCTGACTGTGCGGTCTCTGATGCTCGTCCTTTACCATCCGATCGGTGAAGCACCTCTGCACATACCATGCAATCTCCCTCTTCATGCATGGCCACCAGTAACTCAATCGCAAATCCCGGTACATCTCGGTGGCCCCTGGGTGAATAGAGAAGCGAGACTTATGAGCCTCCTCCAGAACAATCTGTCTGACCCCACCAGACATCATAACCCAAACTCGACCACAACGGGTCAATAATCCCTGACCATCCTACACAAATCGGGTGTTCTCACCCCTAATCCTCTCAAGCTTCCAATTCTCCTGTCGCATGCCCTTAGCCTAAGCTTCCTTGATCAAGCTCACAAGTGGAGAATCCACTGATATCCTCATACATGTCGCTGGAGTAGAAGATCCAGCTGACTTACAGCTCAGAGCGTCCACAACCACATTTGCTTTGCCCGGATGGTAAAGGATCCCGCAATCATAATCCTTGACTACGTCCAACCACCTGCTGTAACATCCCAAAATTTAAGACCGAAAATTTCATTTTTAATATAGCGATTCATAAAACAATTTATAAGAAAACATCATCATGTTATTTATTTCATAAAACCATATGTCAAGTGTCTCAAAACCATATCATAATAATGCAGAGTACAATCCCAAGAATCTCATATGCGGAAATCATGTGTGTGATGTGCTGCTATCATGCCGACTCCTTTCCCTTCAAAAAAGAAGGAACTGAAACAAAAAATGTAAACCGTAAGCACAACGCTTAGCGAGTTCCCCCATCATACCACATACCATATAACATACATATTGTCTATCATATACAGGTACTAATCTACCCCTTCGGTATCTTTCAACTAGTAACTGCCTAGCATATCAGGCTGTTGGCCTACCCTTTTGGTCCTATCGACTAGTACCTAGCCTAGCATATCAGGGTGTTGACATACCCCTTTGACCCTTTCGACCAGTATCTTGCCTAGCATATCAGGGTGTTGGCCTACCCCTTTAATCTTTTCGACCAGTACCGGGGACTATTTCACCCCCTAATCTACCATATAGCATCCTAGTGCATAAACGTATAAGTCATATACTGCCTAGCTTATCTGGGTGTTGGCATACCACTTCGGCCCTATCGACCGGTACTGGGGTCTATCCTACCCCTCCTATCACATATCACATAACACATAATCATAACAGATAGCAACATACCAGATAATTATCACAAAGACAACCATCTCTACTATAACTCTTACTAGTGGACCGGCCTTGGTGCCTTAGACACACTTGTACTGGAAGGTAACTCACCTCAATGTCGTGCAGTAACTGAACTGTCCTCGGTGTTAGGACCAACTCTCCTCAAACTCCTACATATAACAGTCTCCTTGGTACTCCTTCTCATTCATATCCCTTTTAAGGGTCAATCAGGTCAAAGTCAAAGTCAAAGTCAACACCTTGGTCAAAGTCAACACTCTTGTTGACTCAACTCGCCGTGTTGGTTCACCAACTCATCGAGTTCCATAGATCAGAAATCTCTGAAATCGCGATCCAATTTGACGAGTTCTACCACGACTCGTCGAGTTTCTCCTATCAAAAATCTTGGTACTTTTCAATTCAACTTGCCGAGTCTTTCCTTGGACTCGTCGAGTCCTCCCTTTGCAGAATCAGGACATTTTCTCATAACTCGCCGAGTTCCTTCTTGGACTCATCGAGTTCTTCAATCTTTCAGTCCAAGAACTATGTTCAACTTGTTGAGTCATCTCCTAGACTCAACGAGTTCACTTAGAACCAAAAAAGTTGCATGAATAACTCGTCGTGTCCCCCATATGCCAATTTCATACAGTTGATTTTTTTTGAGTTCAATGCATCCATTCCACAGATCTGGTATCCTTAGGCTAGCATAACATGTAAAGTTGCTAACTTTACATGCATGCATGACGTTATGAAGCTAGAACACCAAAACTAAGCCATAAAGGAGTTCTAATGCATGGGATAGGACCATAACTCAATAAAGGTGGAAACGTTAAGCTTCTTGAGCTCAAATGTTCCCAGATCTGAATTCATTACTCTAATATGCACACAAATCCCGAAAGTGACTTTGAAATGGCCCAAAAATGACAATATGCCCTATAGAAGATCTAAGTGATGGAAAGCCAAGGTATAAGCTTTATACCTTAAACAAGCTAGAAATGCAACCCAGTCTCTGGATCTACTGCCTTCTTCTTGAATCTCCAAGCCATTCCTTCCTTCTCCAAGCTTCAAATCACAAAAATGGCACAAAATAGCTCAATAACACTCAAAAGTCGATTAGGATTTTGTGAATAGGGTTTGGAGGTGATGGGAATTACTATGAAATATGTGTTTGTATATATTTTAAAAAAAATACGTTTTTGTGTACATTTTCTTTATAAAAACATATTTGTATACAAATGCATTAATTATAAAATAGACATTTGTATATATATTTTTTATTAAATACGTGTTTGTATATATATATATATATATATATATATATATATATATATATATATATATATATTAAAAAAACATAGATTTGTATATATTTATGTATTATATGCACACAAAATGTTTTTTTATGTAATTAATAAGTATTTATTTTATAAAAGTTTTTAAAGGTATATATGGGCAAAATAATGTATTTTACATAAATGTATTCATGCATTTTCACATAACTATGTTTTTATGAATAAGTATCTAAAATAAAATAATGTTTCGTATTTTGCCTACAAAAATGTTTAAAAAAAATTTATATGTGTTTTTTAGATATAAAAATGTTTTTTTAATTATATAGAAAAAAAAAGAAGGTTGTGTGAAAAACATGTTGTTTTTGTATAAATATGATTTTATACAACAAACAAAACATATTAAATTTTTTTTTTTGAAAAAAATGTGAAAAACTAAATTTAGGATGAAGTTCTAACAAAATTTATAAATATGGGTCAAAAGTGTATACTTTAGACCAAATTTGTAATAAAATTTAGACAAAACTGCAAAAATGGTCCTTGTGGTATGTATTTTTTTCTGAGGTTTAGTCCAAATCTCGACTTTTTTGGATTAGTGGTCCTTTTGGCCTAGTTTCGATGTGTATTTGGTCCCTCGGCAAACTAAATTACTTTAATGCCCCTCATGTATTTATTTTTTATTTTTCTTTCATTTTTTTAATATATATATATATATATATATATATATATATATACCTAGTGTAACGATTAATAAATAAAGAGAGGGCCCATCCTCTCTCTCTCTGAAACTAAACACACAAACACACACACTTAAACATCTCTTTCTATACATATGTTCATCATCATCCTCGTTTACCCATCACTCTAAATCAAAGGGTGAGTTCACCCTTTCTCTCTCTTCTATTGAAACCTGCAAATCGATTGGAGCCATTTTGCAACACAACCAAAATTGAGATTGGATCGAGAACGCATTTTGAGAAAACCATCCTTCATTTGAGGCACATTTATTCACTGATTCAATCTCATCGAAGCAAAATAAATCAACCAACACAAACCCATAAATATTTTCGTCAGTTGAACATCGATAATGAAGCAACAGGCACAATTGAAAATTATGACAACCTGAAATTTCTATTCTGTACAAGCATATCAGGTCAATAGGAGTCAGAACAGTTGCTGTCAATTTTCAGACTTTTTAGAGTAAGTTTGAGTATTTCATGATTTCACACTTTAGTGATAACAGGAGAGAGGATGCACTATGGTTATTGTGCAATGCAGTTATTCCAAAACTCTAAGTAATTAGAGTTTACTGCTTGAATAAAATATTTTCTGACAAAAACCCTAAATCTGAGAGTATATATAGAATATATAGTCATTATTTTCACTTTTTCCAAAACTTCTCAAGATCCAAAACATTCTCTCTCAAGTATCATCCAAAAAGATTTTCAAGATCTTCAATCTAGTAAGTGTTTCTAGCTTCCTTAAGTGATTATATGCTTAGATCTAGTGTTTTAAAACACTTCTAACCGTGAAATCATTCCAAAAAGGTTGATTCTTCCTTTTCACCAAGAACACACACTAGTGTTCTTGGAGTTTTAGCTCATTTCAAGCTTCCACAAAGTAAGTACTTCTATCCTAGAGTATTTTAAAGCTTGCTATACGTCTTAATATCAAGGAAATGTCCCTAGAACACCAAGAACAAGGTGTTCACGGTTCAAGAAGTTCTTGAACTGTAAACACCAAGTTATGGTGCAAAGTGGTACCTTAGGGTGCCTAGATGCTTCACAATGCCTTAAGGACTTGTCTAGATCCATCCTTAATGAGTTTATCTCACAAAAAGCACAAAAAATATCACATTTATATGTGTATACGGTTTGGGGATCTCCCAAAACCGTAAACACCCCAAAAGGTGTGTAAATGTCCCATATTTACTCCTTATGCCTAGAATCTAACCTAGACTATTACATGGATGAGCTAAGGTCTTGAAAAGCCCCAAATACCATAAACCTTATGGGTTTACGGTAGTAAACCCAAAGGAAAATGGTTTAGGGACCGTAAACTCCAATTAGGAGTGAAATGGTGCCCTAGTACCTTCCATAGTCACATACATCAAGTAGAAGAGCTTCTAAGGACTATTAAAGCTTCAAACAACAAATGGTCACAAAGGGGGTGAGCTTATGACCGTAAACCTAAGGGTTTACGACTGTAAACCATTTTGCTAGTGACCACAAAACCATAAACTCCCTAAAGGAGTGTTCCTTGAACCCCAAGCACACTAGCCCTTCCCTACAACACTTAGATACAATCCTTGAGACTTATAACACTTATATAAGGTGTTTAGGACGTCTTTAGGGTGTCTTGACTTGTTTATTAGTTGTTTAAACACTAATTGGATACATATATGTGATATTATATGTTAACTAGGATCATAGAGTGTGTTGAAGACTTCACTTGACACCTAGCAATCCTACACCTTCAGTTCATCCGTACCACTCACTACAGGTGAGTTCATACCCCTTAATCAATGGTTTAAATGTTTTAAATGATTTTATAGGGGGGATACAAGTTAAATACTTATAGTTATTACATCAATCATATTTGATTAATAACTACAAAACCAGTGGTTTTCTTACTATTCAAACTATTTATCAAACTATTTTACAAACTCTTCTACTTATCAAATACTTTTACTTGAACTCTTTCATACTTATATATTGTCAAATGTATGTCTATGTACGTATAGTTATATAAGCAATGTTAAAAAGACTTAGGAAGGCCAGCTCGCTTTAATTCCTTTTCCATGTTTGGACGTGGCCTTAGGGCATCGATTATCCGTCCGAAGGTCGTTTAAATATTAGTTGTATATCATGTATACATACATAGTCATAAAAGTTCCTTCAATCAGTTATATACCTTTGGGTAGCAAGGGTACACAAACATGATCATACATTGCTAGTAAACTACTATAGGAGTAGTTTAGGAAGACACTAATACTATTACTAGAACAATGAAACATACAATGAGTCAGTTCATACACGAGTCAAAAGATACAATGCCCTTAGGTAGAAAGGGTATACAAACATGTTAGCACTATGATGAGAAACAAACAATAGACACTATGACGAGAAACAAACAAACAGGCTAGACAGAGAAAGAACACCCAATACAGCTAGCACACATATACATTACATATACATTAACATAGTTATGTGAGCCATTAAACAGGGCATGGAACTACCTGCCATGACTACTTTTGTATCAAAATCTCCTTAATTGGGGAGCGTATGAGTTTGCGTATAGATCTATACTGGATTGACTATCCTACACCTTGCTGCTCGCTACAGTGGGACTTGCAAGTCTACGGGTGCCAAATGTCATTTCTTATGGCGTCTTGCATCGTCGTTTTACTAGAGTCAGTAGCAGGATACAGGCCGATCACATGTTACTTTAAACACCTTTTGTTATTAAGGTAGTTAGTACAGCAGTAGTCACTTATTACAAATACTACAATACTATGATATTTTCCCATTTCATTCACTTCGTGAATATTCACACGATGCACGGTAATGTAAAAACTATATTTTTGGTTAATGATAGTCGGTATTAGGAAAATATACACTCTTACAAGAGACATTTACACGGACACTAGATGCCTTGGTAGAAGGCTACCGGAAACATAGGGTTTTCTAGGAGAGTTCAAACATTATACAAAACATTGTACAAAACATCTTAAAAAACATCTTACAAATGCTTTCATACAAACACAGACTTTAATATACTTATGATCTCACCAGCTTTAAAGCTGATACTCGCTTTCAAAATAATTTGTATTCTCAGGTCACCAATAGACAGGTACAGATGCCAGGCTTTTGAGAAGATGGAGGTCGTTCAAGACTCATCTTTTATTTTGATATGTATATTTTGGTGTCTATATAACTTGATAGAACACACATGTATGAAATTATATTATTAATGCAATGGATTATGTTGTTGCTTGTTTACTGTTATTCATTGTTGTGATACTGTACATGACGTCCTCCACCTCCGAACGTTTCCTCCATTCAGGTTTTGGGGTGCGACAGATTGGTATCAGAGCATTGTTTATAGTAAATTGAGTACATCAACCCATAAAAGATATACTAACTATAAATACATTGGGATTAAAATAACCTGACTAAGAGTTTATACTTTAAATATTTAAAATATTTTATTAAGTATACGTGCCTGCATTCATACTAAAATCAGTGTCACTAAGACTGTACAAAAGTATTACGATTGTTGGGCAACACAATTAGACTTAGAGACATATGGTCTAAACTAGGAAGATATAGCCTGATTAACTATATTATCCGAGGGTTGACTAGCATGTGCCTAAGTGTGGTTGTGAGGTTGCAACAAGTCTAAAAAGTTACCTACAACACCAAAATGAGAACAATAGAACCTAAACTTAAAAATACTATAGGAGTATTTTGCATTACTATAAGTTACTTATAAGAATCTTATGCCTCTTTTCTCACGTAGATTTAATGGATGGATTCCACATTCTCGGAGACCCGTACTATCCCAACCACGGCAATGCAGGATGGCTAGAAGATGAACCAGAAGATGATAACCCAATTCCTTTGGATGATCATGAAGCTGAAGGCTTTTCTGATGGTTCTGACTCAGAGCCAGAAGTCAACAACCTGCCCCCAGCTGATCAAAACCCTGACCTTCGTCCAACATTTCAAGGACCCATACCTCTATGGGAAACAAACATGAATACCTGGAGCCATGAACAGTGTCAACCCATTCCCTACAATGGACACAGAAGTTTCTACAACCTCACTAATGGAGGTTCTGCTGACAGAGTCCTACCCATCATGGTTCGTAGGATGTCTCAGAACATGATACTGGGTCAATCATCTATCAATCGAGTCTTGGAGATTGACGCTAACACTGGTGTTAACACTGTCCATATTCGCCAACTAGAGTCTGCTCATAAAAGGACTCTGGTTCACAATGCAGCTCTTCAGAGGGAACTCACTGAAACGCGAGCTGAAGTCAGAGAACTTTGAGCTCAGCAAGCAAGAGCTGACAGGCGCATGAGGGACATAGAACGTCTTCTGTCGGGATCAATAACTCACTCGGGTAGTTCTCATCGCCGATAGATTCTCATCAACTTCTCTCTTTTGGATATAACCTAATTATGTAAAACTCTGGTCTAATTCCCTATCGTTGTAAATTGTAGGCCTGTTAGGTCTTGGTTAGGTTGTAATTCTGTCAAAATTATCCCATTTTGGTTGATGTAAGGCCTATTTCTATTGGCCGTTTTTCCCGAACTTGTTACATCTGTAATTCCAGTAATATTGACAGGTACCTAATCTTATGGGAATTATTATCCAAATGTAATCATCTATTAGATCTAGATTTCCATTCATTCGTATCATTGAGCTATGGAGAGTTAGTCCATGAGTCATTCTCATAGATTCTTCCATTAAGTTCTTATCAATGTTTTCATCTTCATAAAATTATAGATCAACGATGCCGCCTCGCAGAAATCCAAGGAGAGACCTCAATAACGAAACACCACCTCCTCCACCTCCTCAACCACCTACTCCTCAATTCGACACAACAGCCTTAAATGCTGTTGTAGCTGCAGTTGTGGCTACAGCCATGGCTCAATACCATTCATTAGGTTCCACGGGAGGAGGAACCCCTGTTCAATCTATTCAGGTTGAAGCTCCTGTGCACTCGAAGGAGTGCTCCTATAAGGACTTCACGAACTGCAAGCCATTGCCCTTCAAGGGGACTGGCGGAGTCATTTCCCTCTCGCAATGGTTCAAGAAAACCGAATCGGTTTTCGAAATGTACTGTTGTTCCGAGGAGAGCAAGGTGAAGTTCGCTGCTTGCACCTTCGAAACTAAAGCCCTAACGTGGTGGAACGGCCATGTTAAGTCACTATCTCTTATAGTGGCTAATGCAATGGGCTGGGAAACTTTGAAAGACCTCATGATTGAGGAGTACTGCTCGAGGGGCGAAATCCAAAAGCTGGAGGAAGAACTATGGAGCCTAACCATGAAGGGCTCCAACGTAGTCGCTTACACCACCAGATTCTACGAACTGGTGACCCTCTGTCCCAACATGGTTCATTCAGAAGGAAAGATGATCGAGAGATACATATGGGGGCTGGTGCCACCATACCAGGGAAATGTCTTGACATCACACCCCACTACATTTGATAGTGCCAAGCGATTGGCAAAGCGGCTCATAAACCATGGGGTTAGTACCCCGGTTGCAACAACAACTACCCTGGCCATCTCAGAACCTGCAAGAGCCGCTGACTACAAGCGGAAGTTTTGGGATGACAAGAAGAAAGCTAAGGCTGCCAAAAAGCAGCAGGCTGTGGCAGTGCATGCTGCGATAGCACCTGCCGCTGCTGCTCCGGTAAAGCAGTATTTTGGAAGTTTGCCCAAGTGTAACAAGTGAAACTTCCATCACGTCAGCGCTTGTCGGGAAATGCAGTGTATGAACTGTAACAGGCAAGGGCACCCTGCCCGTTTCTGCAAAGCTCCAGCGAAGCCAATCAACCAAGTCCCCAGTGCTGGAGTGGGCCAAACTTGCTACAGATGTGGCGAGGTAGGCCACTTCAAGAGAAACTGCCCGAAGGCAGGGTTTGCTGGTGGAGCGGCAAGATTTCTGGCCATAGGCCATGAGGAATTGGTTGCCGACCCCACAGTGGTAACTGGTACGTTCCTCCTCGATAACTCTTATGCATGCATTCTATTTGATAATGGAGCAGAGAGGAGTTTCGTGAACCAAAAATTTGCTTATATACTTAGGCAAAAATCACGAGCACTTAATGAACCGTTCACTGTAGAAATGGCTAATGGGAAGACAGAGAGCACTAGCAGCATATTCATAGGGTGTACCCTAACTTTAGATAACCATTCATTTTCTATCGATCTTATGTCGGTCTCAATTAAAAGTTTCGATGTCATTATCGGCATGGATTGGTTGAGTCTTCATCGTGCCGATATCATGTGTTACAAAAAGGTTGTTCGCCTTAATCTGCTGTCTGGCGAAACCTTAGCAGTTTATGGCGACAAACCGGTACGAACCTTCGTATCATCTCGAGCATCCAAGCTCAGAAATTCTTGAGAAAGGAGTGTCATGCATTCCTTACTCATGTGGTCGATGTGATCCAAGAAACGAAAGACATTCAAAACATTCCAGTAGTACGTGACTTTCCCGACATCTTTCCAGAACAGGATTACCTCCGCAACATCAAGTCGAGTTCTGAATCGACTTAGTTCCAGGGGCTACCCCAGTAGCCAAATTGCCCTATCGTCTAGCACCTGCAGAGATGCAAGAACTGTCCGGTCAACTTAACGAACTGCTCAACAAGGGCTTTATAAGACCAAGCTTCTCACCCTGGGGAGCTCCAGTCTTGTTCGTCAAGAAGAAAGAAGGATCGTTTCGCATGTGCATCGACTACAGGGAGCTCAACAAGATGACGGTCAAAAATCGTTATCCGTTGCCTCGTATTGACGATTTATTTGACCAACTTCAAGGGGCGAACTTCTTTTCAAAAATCGCTTTAGATCCGGATATCACAAACTATGAGTGCTAGGGGAGGTGTTCCAAAGACAGCCTTCCGAACTCGTTATGGGCACTACGAATTCGTAGTGATGCCGTTCGGATTGACAAACGCGCCCGCTGTATTCATGGACTTAATGAATAGGGTGTGTCGTCCTTTTTTGGATCAGTGCGTCATCGTTTTCATCGATGACATACTTATCTACTCTCGAAGTAAGGAGGAGTATAGTCAACATCTACGTCAAGTCCTCGAAACATTACGTTCGGAGAAGCTCTACACGAAGTTCTTGAAATGCGAATTTTGGATTCGATGAGTCGAATTCTTAGGGCACGTGGTTAGCGAAGAGGGTATACACGTGGACCCTTCCAAAATCAAGGCCATTGAGAACTGGTCAGCACTGAAGACGCCTACAGAAATTCATCAATTTCTAGGCCTCGCTGGCTATTATCGCAGGTTCATTCAGAACTTCTCCCACATAGCGAAACCTCTTACAACATTGACCCAGAAGGGCGTGGCCTTTGATTGGGAAGAGAAGCAGGAGAGAGCGTTCCAAACGCTCAAACAGGCCTTGTGCACCGCACCAATCCTATCCCTCCCTGAAGGGATAGAAGACTTCGTAGTCTATTGCGATGCATCGAATCAAGGGCTCGAATGTGTTCTGGTGCAGCGAGGTAAGGTCATCGCCTACGCCTCGAGACAGCTGAAGACACATGAGGTCAACTACACAACCCACGATCTTGAACTAGGAGTAGTTGTGTTTGCTCTGAAGATCTGGAGACATTACTTGTACGGAACGAAGAGCACTATCTTTACAGACAACAAAAGCTTACAACACATGTTCGATCAGAAGGAGCTCAACATGAGACAACGACGGTGGGTCGAGCTACTCAGTGATTACGAATGTGTAATTCGTTATCATCCGGGAAAAGCCAACGTAGTAGCTGACGACCTGAGTTGGAAGGAATATTCTGGTCATAGAGTCAAATAATTGACTATGACTATCCATTCACACTTGTCCACACAAATTAAGGCAGCTCAGCTCGACGCTTTGAAGCCTGAAAATGTGGCGGGTGAATCCCTAAGAGGGATGGATAAGAACTTAGAGGTTAAGGGTGGCGGAGCTTATTATTTCATGGATCGGATCTGGACCCCGAAACTAGGTGGATTCAGAGACTTGGTCATGAACGAGGCGCACAACACTCGTTATTCCGTGCACCCGGGATCAGATAAGATGTATCTGGATCTTAAAAAGTTATACTGGTGGCCTAACATGAAAGCAGAGATTGCTACCTTCGTGAGTAAATGCCTTACTTTCGCAAAGGTCAAGGTCGAATACCAGAAACCCTCCGGTCTATTACAACAGCCTGAGATACCGGAATGGAAGTGGGAGCAGATCACTATGGATTTCATAACCAAGTTGCCCAAGACAACGGGTGGACTTGATACCGTATGCGTCATCGTTGATAGATTGACAAAGTCTGCACACTTCCTGCCAATCTAAGAAACAGACAAGATGTAGAAGCTTACAAGAACTTACATTAGGGAGATTGTAAGACTGTACGGAGTTCCCTTATCCATTATCTCGGATAGAGATAGTAGATTCACTTCGAGGTTCTGGCAGTCGTTACAAAGTTCCCTAGGAACTAGGCTGGACATAAGTATAGCCTACCATCCACAGACCGACGGGCAAAGTGAGAGAACTATCCAAACCTTGGAAGATACTGCGAGCCTGTGTGATCGAATTTGGGAAAACATGGGATACTCATTTACCCCTTGTCTAATTTTCCTACAACAACAGTTATCACACGAGCATAAAGGCTGCTCCATTCGAGGCCCTCTATGGCCGAAAGTGCAGATCCCCTATGTGCTGGGCTGACGTGGGTGATACCCATTTAGCTAAAGGATGAATTCTTGAAAGCACTCTCACGGGTCCGGGATCATACGGGAAACGACGGAGAAGATCGTTCAAATCCGTGAACGATTGAAAGCCTCCAGAGATCGACAGAAAAGCTACGCTGATAAACGTAGGAAGCCGTTGGAATTCTAGGTGGGTGACCGTGTTCTATTGAAGGTCTCACCCTGGAAGGGCTTGATACGCTTCAGAAAGCGTGGAAAGCTAAATCCAAGGTACATTAGGCCTTTCGAGATTGTCGCAAGAATCGGCCCTGTTGTAATGATCGAAAAATTCCAACCAATTTAAACTTTTCAAAAACGACCCGATTTCATTAAATCATTACAAAAAAGTTTTCAATACAGTTAAATTAAAGTATTCCTAGAATCACAACATAAACATGAGGAGCGGTACGATCACGCCTTCGCCTTGCCACGGTCTCCTGAAGAACCTGAAAAAAACATTAAACCACAACTATAAGCCCGAAAGCTTAGTGAGATATCCCCAAAATACCAACCACATATACCATACACGCATAACATGTCGTAACATATCCGATCACAGAACAGCCATGCACTTCAGGTCTACTGTGCGACTGGTCCGCCGCACCGGCCAACAGTCCACCTGGTCCACCCTCTGAGTCTAGCCATATACATCGAGTCTGCAATGTGATTGGTCCGCCCGCACCGGGCCTTCAATCCACCTGGTCCACTCTCTGAGTCTACAGTATGACTGGTCCGCCCGCACCGGGCCTTCAGTCAGCCTGGTCCACTCTCCGAGCCTCAGCACGTCTGGTCCGCCCTCTTGGGGCCTACAGCCTATCCGGACCGCTCGTTGGGCCTTCGGGACAACCGGTCCGCCCTGGGTGTCTTGGCCTACAGCACAAAGCAGGACCCACCTCAACCTAACTCCAGTCCAAACAACCATGTGCACATACACATACAGTCATATCACAATTCACAGTCAACAAACCGATCAAACAGATCACATAACATATCATCATCCTAACCAGGATACCGACCTAACCGGTCACTAGCATAGCATCACCCTACATCTCAGGATACCGACCTCAACCAGGTCTCTAACATATACCATCCTTGCTACCGGGGTGCAACATAACAAAGCAATATCATAACAACAAATACCCGGATCTCAATCCGATAAAGGGCCGGCCTTGGTGCCTTAGACCCTATTGATATAGTGAGGATAACTCACCTCGAAATTGCCGACTGAACAGATAAACCCAAGCGACTCCAACTACTGATATGATCTCCAACAC
The DNA here is from genome assembly GCF_002870075.4 of Lactuca sativa. Classification (NCBI taxonomy): domain Eukaryota; kingdom Viridiplantae; phylum Streptophyta; class Magnoliopsida; order Asterales; family Asteraceae; genus Lactuca; species Lactuca sativa. Next base: position 58,266,943 of record NC_056629.2, on the reverse strand, counting down.
TGGCCAACACCAAGACACTAAACTCAAAACAATATTCAACAATTACCAAAATACCCCTGGAAAATAACTGGTCAACCCTTGGCCAAAGCCAACCCCTGACTGACTCTACTTGCCGAGTCATCCCAATGACTCGCCGAGTCCACACACACAGAATCTCCCCCATCCGCGACTTAACTCATCGAGTCACCCCAAGACTCACCGAGTACAGCAACTCTGAGTCCTTTCTCACTCGACTCACCGAGTCATCCCTTGACTCACTGATTCACAGCTTAACCATAAGAAACTTGAACCTCACGACCAGACTCGCCGAGTCCAAGAACAGACTCGCCGAGTCTAAGGCTATCTTCAACCTACTCGTCGAGTTGTTCTTCCAACTCGCCGAGTTCCAGACCATCTTCAAGCAACTCGTCGAGTACACCTTTGTGACTCACCGAGTGCCTCTAGATCTCATCCCAAACAGAACCTTCCAGGCCATGCAATTGATCCAAAACGTAGATCTAGCCTCCTACGACCCATCCATCACGTAAAGTGGCAAACTTTACGTGAATTCAAAGAGATCTAGGAATTTTACACTTTAGGGCTAGGGTTTGGGACATGATGTCTTCACTAATCACTCAAGAACAGGGACTTTAATGCACTTAAGATCTCCTCCACTCCAGATCTGAGGTAGCAACCTCAGATCTACTCTTCAAACTCAAGATACCACAAGCTAAACCTCCCATACATTCCAAGAATCATGAATCTAGAAGAATAACAGCCCAAGAACGAGATTATACCTCAAAAGGAAGCCCCAACAGCAATGAAATCCGAATCTAAGCAAAGCCCCTTGCTCCAAGCCTCCTAACTCTCCAGGTTCTTCCTCCAAATCTCTTTTCCAAGGTTCAATTGCACTCCAATCCTTCACAATCGCGTTTCTAGGGTTTTCTGGACTTAAGGGAAGGTAAGGAGGCTGGGGAGAGGGTATAATGTCCTTTATATAGGGCTCATCCTCCGAAATTAGGGTTTTCTCCACTCAGCGCCTACTCGCCGAGTCCAGCCGCCGACTCGCCGAGTCGGCCACTTAACACGCGACCAAAATCGCGACCCTACTCGTCGAGTCCACTCGTGGACTCGCCGAGTTGCCCTTTCCAATTTACTCTTTTAGCCCTTCAACTTTACTCTTGATATTCTGGGATGTTACACCTGTGGCTTACAAACTTAACTTACCGCGCGAACTTAGTAACGTACATTCTACCTTCCACATATCGAACTTGAAAAAGTGTGTGTCCGACGAGACTCTTGTTATCCCACTCGAAGAGATCGAGATCAACGAGAGCCTCAACTTCGTGGAGGAACCAGTAGAGATCATGGACCGAGAGGTCAAGCAAACGAAACAAAGCCTTATCCCGATAGTGAAGGTTTGCTGGAACACCAAGCGAGGACTGGAATTCACTTGGGAACGTGAGGATCAGATGAAACTGAAATATCCTCATCTTTTTACTTAGTTATTTGTAACTACTTATTTGCTTAAATTCTAATTTCGGGACAAAATTCCTTCTAAGGAGGGGATGATGTGACAACCCAAAATTTCTATTCTGTACAAACATATCAGATCAATAGAAGTCATAACAGTTGCTGTCAATTTTCAGACTTTTTAGAGTAAGTTTGATTATTTCATGATTTCACACTTTAGTGGTAACAAGAGAGAGGATGCACTAGGGTTATTGTGCAATGCAGTTATTCTAAAACTCTAAGAAATTAGAGTTTACTGCATGAATAAAATATTTTCTGACAAAAACCCTAAATCTGAGAGTATATATAGAAGATTTAGTCATTATTTTCACTATTTCCAAAACTTCTCAAGATCCAAAACCATTCTCTCTCAAGTATCATCCAAAAAGATTTTCAAGATCTTCAATCTAGTAAGTGTTTCTAGCTTCCTTAAGTGATTATATGCTTAAATCTAGTCTTCTAAAACACTTCTAACCATGAAATCATTCCAAAAAGGTTGATTCTTCCTTTCTACCAAGAACACCAAGAACACACACGAGTGTTCTTGGACTTTTAGCTCATTTCAAGCTTCCACAAAGTAAGTACTTCTATCCTAGAGTCTTTTAAAGCTTTCTATACATCTTAATATCAAGGAAATGTCCCTAGAACACCAAGAACAAGGTGTTCACGGTTCAAGAAGTTCTTGAACCGTAAACACCAAGTTATGGTGAAAAGTGGTGCCTTAGGGTGCCTAGATGTTTCACAATGCCTTAAGGACTTGTCTAGATCCATCCTTGATGAGTTTATCTCACAAAAAGAACAAAAATATCACATTTATATGTTTTTACGGTTTGGGGATCTCCTAAAACCGTAAACACCCCAAAAGGTGTATAAATGTCCCATATTTACTCCTTATGCCTAGAATCTAACCTAGACTATTACCCGGATGAGCTAAGGTCTTGAAAAGCCCCAATACCATAAACCTTATGGGTTTACGGTATTAAACCCAATGGAAAATGGTTTAGGGACCGTAAACTCCAATTAGGAGTGAAATGGTGCCCTAGTACCTTCCATGGTCACATACATCAAGTAGAAGAGCTTCTAAGGACTCTTAAAGCTTCAAAGAGCAAATGGTCACAAAGGGGGTGAGCTTACCATCGTAAACCCAAGGGTTTACGTCCGTAAACCCTTTTGCTAGTGACCACAAAACCGTAAACTCCCTAAAGGAGTGTTCCTTGAACCCCAAGCACACTTGCCCTTCCCTACAACACTTAGATGCAATCCTTGAGACTTATAACACTTATATAAGGTGTTTAGCATGTCTTTAGGGTGTCTTAACTTGTTTATTAGTTGTTTAAACACTAATTGGATACATATATGTGATATTATATGTTAAGTAGGATCATAGAGTGTGTTCAAGACTTCACTTGACACCTAGCAATCCTACACCTTCAGTTCATCCGTACCACTCACTACAGGTGAGTTCATACCCCTTAATCAATGGTTTAAATGCTTTTATAGGGGGGAATACTGATGGGTTTTGGACATAAGAACTTTACCTATGTGCACATACAACCCTATAGCTTGGATCTAGGTTTCACTAATTGAACATGCAACACATCCAAGACTTTCATGGCTAGATCTAATGTAGACAAACACTTAAAACATATGGAAATAGATCTAGAATGTTACCTTGAGTTACTTGCTTGAAAACCTTCTTCTTCTTGGAGCTTAGAGTCACTAATGTCACTCCTCTAATGGCTTACAAACACCAACTAGCAGGAAGATGATTTGAGAGAGATGAGGAAGAGGGAAATCGGCTCTAGGGTTTCTCCAATCACATGGGTGGCCGATTTCCTCAACCCTATGGGTCTATTTATAGTGTGAGCTCCTAGGGTTTCACCCTTAAACCCTAATTGGATAACTTAGCCTCAAAGCAATCCAAATCCCTTCCTAGATAAGGCCTTGGACGATTTCTGTCACTCCCCAAAATCGAAACGGCGGAAACGTTCGGGGGTGGAGGACGTCATGTCATGTATCACGAGATATGTATATGGTAAGCAAGTAATGAACAACCATTTCATTTAGAAAGAAAGTGTTTACAATGTATGTGTTCACAAGACATAGAAGTAATAAACAAATAACAAAACAAGACTTGAAGCTATAATGCTCCATCTTCTGAAGTCCCAGCACGAGTACCTGTCTAATAGTCTTCTGAGAATACAAGTTATTTGAAAGAGTTGATCAACAATTAAGCTGGTGAGTTCACAAGATTTTAGTGATGTGAGTACTGTAAAGTGTTGTTGAAAATGTATATATAAAGTGATGTAAGTTGTAAGTTCTGTTTTGTAAAGTTTGCCTATTCCTCTAGAAAATCATATATTTCCTACTTTAATGGGAGTTGAGTAAAATGACACTACAAGCCTTTCTATGCGTAATAAGTGGGTACAAGTTATATATACTTGGAGTAAACAATCAATCGATTGTGTGCATCTGCCCTCAACTCACAACCCAACGGGGTACTGTAAGTAAGGCGGATAGCACACATTCCATTGGTTGTTAGATCGTTGTCATATATAACCATGGTGTCTTCACTTGTTACTCATGGAGTTATTTGTAATGGTTCCTTTATATCTAATGGAGAGTTCCTTTTAAGAAAACCTATATTTCTTATAGTAAAATATTGACTATGGTGATTACTTTTATAATAGCTTTGTTTATACTGCTATATATATAATTTGATATCGGGTAGATAGTAGATTGGGTGACCACGGTGTAAACCCACATCCAACGGGAACAAGACGTACAGCGAAGAGCACACATCCTACTAGCTGTCGGATACTAGTTTTATATATAAACATGGTCTATAAACTAAGTTGTTATAGAGTTAACTCACTTAAAGTCTTTAAAACTATACTGGCTTAATAAAATGGATTAAGCCCTTAACTGGGAAATCGCTAGTTTTGTATACCAAAAGTACTAACTATGAAACGAAAGTTTTGTACTAGAAAAACTGTGCATTGACCCTATGTCCTAGAACCTGATCCATGCCTGGTGCCTTTATGATGACTTAATGTATACTAAGCGTAAATATATATAGATTCGGGTAGATAATAGATTGGGTGACCTCGGTGTAAACCTACATCCAACGGGAACAGGACGTACAGCGAAGAACACACAACCTATTAGCTATCAGAATCTACTTAGCATATATGTATCCTATACAGTATACATTAAGGAATCATAAAGTTAGCATCATGGTCCTAACTTTTAAAAGTAGCCTTCTACCAAGACTCGACTGTTTTGAAAGTAGTCTTCTACCAAGACTCGACTGTTTTGAAAGTAGTCTTCTACCAAGACTCTACTGTTTTGAAAGTAGTCTTCTACCAAGACTCTACTGTTCCTTTGTCATACATAAAGTATATTCTCCTTAGTTTATAACCATCTCGAAGACAAATAGATTAACCTTCAAGTGTTACCGACACTTGATGAAAGTAATGGGAGAAGTGAGTACCCTGATGTTGTTTATAATGACATGCGGAGGTACTATTAACCTAGAAACATATTTGTTTTATTACGGTCATAATGTGAAAGCTAGAACCCCTACTAAACGCTCTGATGAAAGGAGATTGAGGGAACCCACCGCGATCGGAGCAAATCCATGCAAGCCGTGTAATTCACATTAAAGTTATATGATCATGTATACCCAATATAACTATCACTAATGCGTTAGCGATTCATTGGTATAATTAGATCCTGTCTGTGTATTGTCATGCTATAGCAAATTATCTTGTTTGTTATGTTCTGTTCTGGTGTTGTTTGATTCTCTTCTCTGTTTGTTCTGTTATGGTATTGTTTCTTTGTGTGCTTCATTGTACTAGAAGTACTGAACAATATTCTCCTAAACTATACCTATAATAGTTTACTAATGTTCTAACTGTACTGATGATGAAAAGACTCATTTGTCTACCAAGTTATGCTTATACTTTAAAAACGGAGTTTTGTACAACTATAAAGTAACACAACCTTTAAAAGAGTTTTGAAATGTAAAGACGACTTATAAATGACATAAGTAACATTTTGAAGAATGTTTAACAACAAATAATTACACAATTATCATTGTGTTCAACCTGTATTCCCCCCCCCCCCCCCCCCCAAAAAAAAAAAACAGTTTAAAATAGTTAAATGATTCATTACGAGGTATGAACTCACCTGATGTGGGTGATTCAAACGGGTATGCGCGTACGGATGAGAAGTTCCACGGATGAGAAGTTCCACGGATGAAGTTCCGAGACACAATATGTCCTAAATGATATTTAAGGACACATAATGACATGAATATAGTGTTTATAAACAACTATATGAAAGATAACACCTTTCGGGACTAGGAAACACCTTGACCAAGTGTTGGAATCACATGTGATTCAACATAGGAAGGTATAAGGCACACATATGAGTTTACTACCATGAGTTCACGGCCCAAGGGAGTTTACGGCCGTAAACTCATGGCTACACATGTGGGAATGCAAATTTGAAAGCTAGGGAATGATTTAGGGACATTAGCTCTAGCCTAGGATGTGAAAGACCACCTTCTTTGGATTTTTTGAGGTGTTCACGGCCCAAATGAGTTTAATACCATAAACTCATGGCCAATTATACTTATGAGGGTCCTAAAGGTCATAAGTAAGCATTCTAAATTCATGTCTAAGCCTTAGGAAGTGTTTGTGGCATCAAAACACTCTTATCTTGAGTTCACGGCCCATGGACCATTTGGTCACAAGCTTGTGGCCGTAAACACCTATGGGTGTTGTTATTTTGGTTGTTTTGGGTCCTAGACACATCATGGTAAAGTGTTATGCTTGTCTCTTGGCTTGTGGAAGGCATTTAGGGCATTTTAGCACCCTAAAATGGAGTTCACGGCCCAAGAACTTCCTTGGCCGTGAACTCACTTCTTGCCTTGTTTCTTAATGTTTTGGGGGTCTAGAAAAAGTAATGGTAGTCTCTAGGTTTAGTCCCAAGGCTTGGAGGGACATTGGGCACACTTTGGCCCTTATAAAGGAGTTTACTCCCCAAGGTGTTCTTGGGCGGTAAACTCACAGATCTTAGTGTTTTCCTATGATTTCTAGTGTATTAAGCATATATGAAGCTTTAAAAAAACACTAGATAGAAGTACTCACTTTCCGGAACTAAAGTCCGAAGATCCTTGAGAGAGAATTCGGCTTTTCTCTAATTGGAAATGTAACTAATGATTGAATATCGTTCAGATTTCTATATATAGTCCTAGGATTTTTGGCAGAAAATATTTTTATTCATCCAATGAACTCTAATATCATAGAGTTTTGGAATAACAGTGTTGCACAAAACCCTAGTGCATCCACTCTCCTGATATCTCCTTAAGTGTAAATCCTAAAATACTCAAACTTATACCCAAAAGTCTGGAAATTCTCTGTAACTGTTCTACTTCTATTGGCTGGATATGGTTTTACTGAATGGAAATTTTTAGGTTGTCACATCATCCCCCCGTTAGAATGAATTTCGTCCCGAAATTCGCTCTCTTAACATTACTACCGGGGTTGAGCTCTTCTGCTCTATAGAATACTCACTCGTAGACCTAGCAACTTTTCCCTGGTGTTCATGATAGGATTCATAATTGGTCCATCTATCATTGCCTCGCGTATTCATGCCGTATATGATTAAGATTAGCTGGACTGTCGGATGTGCGACTCTGCCCCAGGTCCACAACCCACGGGGAAAACAAGAGATAGGGCGGAAACACACATACTAGATCTGCGTAATCACACTCATATACCACCCTTGCGTATACATTCAAAAATAATAGTTGGGCTATATTCGTCCATAGCCTCTATGCTTGAACTTGGTCTGATAGATGAGTGGTATTTCGTGACGGTCTGTGGATGTTTGACGATAAGGCTTCGGCGGACAAAGTACTCTTCGCACGAGTACTTCGGGGGTTTAGAATGTGAAAGATAAAGTTTAGGTTTAAGTCGGACCTTCGATACAAATGACAAAAGTTTCAAGAACTTGCCGATCGAGGCGATAGAAATATATGAACTCAGCATGGTGAGGACCACGTCAACTCATGACGAAAGAAAAACAACGCACTCTATACCGAAAAAAGTTTTGGTCAAATGAAAGAAACGTCTGATAAAAAATGATGTATCCCTGGTATGATTGGTACTGTACTCCTAGTATGTTCAACAATGTACTCCTTGTAACTGATCTCGAGTTTCCTGTTTTCTATTTTGAAATTAGCACTCCTACGTATCGTACCGCTATGTGCGCATACATACAAATAAAAGTGCTTTACTTACTGAAAGGATACTTTTCTACTATGATCCCCTATGGTACCACTACCATCGCCCGTCATATATAAGTTGTGAATACTTAAGATGAGTCAGGCAGTCGACTGAGCATATCTGCCTCAAATCCTCAACCAATTAAGGAAAGGGGACCTAAGCGGAGTCACTCACTCTAAGTCTGCAACATCTCAATTGCGCACAACACTGATGTATATGGTGAGTTATAATAGCTTCTCTAAGGGATCTTTTATTGCTCCTAAATTTTACGACCTATTCCAATATGTGAGTTGTTATAGTTACTTTTAAGTGTCATCCCCAATAATTTAATCTTTTATGAATATAAATTAATTTTTAAAGTAAATACTATTTTGAAGACGTACCACTACTCGACGACGACTCCGGGGTAGATTCTCCTGCGGTGATCATCAGAATACGTCCATCCGCTCCTGAGTTCTTCATTATTGGGCAGTCCCTCTGAATGTGTCCATTCTCACCACAGCCATAACAGGCTTGGTTTTCTTCAACTCCGAGGACTTGGGAGATTGGTTGAGCCAGTGCCCTGCAGTAACGGACTGTGTATCCCTTTCTGTGGCAGTTCAGACACTGCATTTCTCGGCACACTCTAGTGTGGTGAAAGTTGCACTTTCCACACTTTGGAAGGTTTCCAGCATAACTACTGGCAGATGCTGAAGCAGTAGGCGTCGTAGCGGCGTACATAGTACTCGCTTGTTGCTCTTGTGGGATGTCTCGTGTTGTTCGTCTCTTCTTTCTCCTGTTCTCCGACTCCAGATTATAGTCCTCTTCCCTTAATGACTCGGGAATAGGGACTTTTACGCTGTGGCGGACTCCATGATCGATGAGTCACTGAGCCAAGCGTTTAGCACTAGCGAATGTGGCTGGGTTAGAAGACAACACATTTCCTTGGGTCGGAGCAGTCAGACCTCAAATGTATCTTTCTATCTTCTTGCTCTCCGAGGTAATCATCTCAGGACATAGAGTTGCTAGTTCGCTGAATCGATCCGTGTAGGTCACTATGTCTGAGCCGACCATAGTAAGATCCCACAGCTCTTGTTCCAGCTTTTGAATCTCACCTAATGGGCAATATTCTTCCCGTGTTAACTCCTTTAGGTTTTCCCAACCTATGGAGTTTGCCACTGATAGGGTCAGTGACTTAACATGACTGTTCCACCATGTTAGGGCCTTGCCATCGAAAGTGCAGGCAACAAACTTCACTTTGCTTCCTTCTGGGCATAAACAGATTTCAAAAACCGACTCTGTTTTCTCGAACCATTGCAGGAGGGCAATGACTCCTTCAGTCCCTTTAAAGGACAGTGGTTGACATCTGGTGAAATCCTTGTAGGAGAACTCTCCCTGGCGCACCGGGACCTCACCTTGAGTAGAATCAGTAGGCGTTTCACCTCCACTTGTACTGATGGGGTGATATTCTGCCATGGTTGTTGCCACAGCCGCGGCCACTGCAGCGTTCAGAGTTGCTGCATCGATTTGTGGAGAAGGTATGGGAGTTATCGGATTAGCGTGTATGGGTGATCTGCGAGGAGGCATCTTTGCTAAAAGAAAACAAAGATGAGACAGAATAAGTCTATAGCAACGGACACAAGCCGAAAGCTGAAAAGACAAAGTTATCCTAGTTCTGGATGTGTCGGGTCCTAACTTCCACAGGGTTCTAGGAACAATTCATAAATGAGTCTAAACCTAATAAACTCTATGAATTTGAACTAACTATCCTCGAATGAATATCTGTTTCCTGAATAACTGTTACCAACTGCATGTATGAAAATAATTCTAACACATGTAATGTGAGCAGTGTTTCCACTCGCTCGCTAAATTAACCTAGTTAATATTTATTAGTGTGTCGCGTTTTTTGTTACTTCGGCTGGTCTTTCCTTGAAATCTTCTCATTGGTTTGTCCTTGTTCCTCCTGAACTCTTCTGTTGTCTACTATGAGGAAGTGCTTACGTTTATCTGGGCTTGTCGTGCGAGAATGAAAGTGACTAAAGAACCTATGAGCTTTAAGGTAACTTTATGGGGTGATCCTTACAGAATATTCCTATAATTATACTAGGTATACCAGTTGGTATTGTATATAATTGAAGATCAAATAGACCTTCGAACAATTGATCCCACCTCAACACTACTTCCTTAAAAGGAATGGATAGCGAAGCGTCGGTCACAGATTCTATGTCTATAAGATCTTGATTATATATAAAACTTTATGAATATACCCTATAAGATTATAGACCTATCCGTAAGGGTCTTTTAAGTTATCACATAAGTTATGTATCTAGACTAAAATACTCCTATAGTATCCTAACGTAATGTACTTGTTATGTTCTAAACGTGTTATCGCGCTATCGTATCATAGAATACTCCCATAGTACTCTAACTCTAACTGTACTTGTTCTGGCGTTCTCTTGACTGGTGTTCTGGTAAGTTTTAACCCTGTTGCAACACCACATCATTCCCAAACACATGTTGGTCACATCTCGAATGAATATAGTTGATCAGACTATATTGATCCTAGCTATGATTACATAACTTTTCGAGTCGACGACAGCGTCCAACCTTTAAATACTTTTAGTTATGTTCTCCTTGTGATCCTAGTTCTATTATGTACATGTATGAGCAAGTAGGTATATTTTTATAACTTGAAGTTATACTCTAAAATATATGATTATCCAGAGCACTTAAGCCCCATTGTATTTATAGACGTATATCTTTTATCAGTTGATATACTTAGTTCACTATAAACAATGCTCTGATACCAATCTGTCACACCTCAAAACTGGAATGGCGGAAACGTTCGGGGGTGGAGGACGTCATATCAAGTATCACGAGATATGTATATAGTAAGCAAGTAATAAAAAACCATTTCATTTAGAAAGAAAGTGTTTACAATGTATGTGTTCACAAAACATAGAAGTCATAAACAAATAACAAAACAAGACTTGAAGCTATAATGCTCCATATTCTGAAGTCCCAGCACGAGCACCTGTTTAACAGTCTCCTGAGAATACAAGTTATTTAAAAGAGTTGATCAACAATTAATCTGGTGAGTTCATAAGATTTTAGTGATGTGAGTAAGTTGTAAAGTGTTGTTGAAAATGTATATGTAAAGTGATGTAAGTTGTAAGTTCTGTTTTCCAAAGTTTACTTGTTCCTCTAGAAAATCATATATTTCCTACTTTAATGGGAGTTGAGTAAAATGACACTACAAGCCTTTCTATGTGTAATAAGTGGGTACAAGTTATATATACTTGGAGTAAACAAACAATCGATTGTGCGCATCTGCCCTCAACTCACAACCCAACGGGGTACAGTAAGTAAGGCGGATAGCACACATTCCATTGGTTGTTAGATCGTTGTCAAATATAACCATGGTGTATTCACTTGTTACTCATGGAGTTATTTGTAATGGTTCCTTTATATCTAATGGAGAGTTCCTTTTAAGAAAACCTATATTTCTTATAGTAAAATATTGACTATGGTGATTACTTTTATAATAGCTTTGTTTATACTGCTATATATAATTTGATATCGGGTAGATAGTAGATTGGGTGACCTCGGTGTTAACCCACATCCAACGGGAACAGGACGTATAGCGAAGAGCACACATCCTACTAGCTGTCGGATACTACTTTTATATATAAACATGGTGTATAAACTAAGGTGTTATAGAGTTAACTCACTTAAAGTCTTTAAAACTATACTGGCTTAATAAAATGGATTAAGCCCTTAACTGGGAAATCGCTAGTTTTGTATACCAAAAGTACTAACTATGAAACGAAAGTTTTGTACTAGAAAAACTGTGCATTGACCCTATGTCCTAGAACCTGATCCATGCCTGGTGCCTTTATGATGACTTAATGTATACTAAGCGTAAATATATATAGATTCGGGTAGATAATAGATTGGGTGACCTCGGTGTAAACCCACATCCAACGGGAACAGGACGTACAATGAAAAACACACATCCTATTAGCTGCCGAAATCTACTTAGCATATATGTATCCTATAGTGTATACATTAAGGAATCATAAAGTTAGCATCATGGTCCTAACTTTTAAAAGTAGCCTTCTACCAAGACTCGACTGTTTTGAAAGTACTCTTCTTCCAAGACTCTACTGTTTTGAAAGTAGTCTTCTACCAAGACTCTACTGTTCCTTTGTCATACGTAAAGTATATTCTCCCAAGTTTATAACCATCTCGAAGAGAAATCGATTAACCTTCAAGTGTTACCGACACTTGATGAAAGTAATGGGAGAAGTGAGTACCCTGATGTCGTTTATAATGACATGCGGAGTTACTATTAACCTAAAAACATATTTGTTTTATTACGGTCATAATGTGAAAGCTAGAACCCCTACTAAACGCTCTCATGAAAGGAGATTGAGGGAACCCACCGCGACCCGAGCAAATCCATGCAAGCCGTGTAATTCACATTAAAGTTATATGTGTTGGATTAGTGTCTAAGTCCATAACTATTTTGGTATGTACTTGACCCGATGGTGCATGGTCCTTTTGGGTTGCCTTCACCAAAGCAACTTGATTGGAGAAATAAATAGAAAGAGAGGATAATATGATTTATTAATATGTTATAAGGATAATATATTAAAGGAGAAATCATATTTGTTTAATTAATATTGGTCAATAATTAATTGAGAATTAATTTTGTGATCAAGTGTAATTAATTAAACTAGAGGGGCTGAATTGTAATTATGTGATAGTTACAAAATAAGGTAAGAATTATCTTATAAGTATGGTGAACGAATTTAAGGTTGGAAAGCCTTAGAATTCGAGTATGATAAGGATTCAAGGATTATCTTATTGGTTGCTTGGTGGATAAGCAACTGGATAAGGATAATGACTGAAACCCTATCTCTACACCTATATAAACACCCCTAGGGTCATGAATTCGTGTATCCCTTCCCAAGAAGTCTTAGAAACGAATTCTAACCTCCCTCCTCTCTCTTTATACCTTCTCCACTTGCTTATGGTGTTTGTAAGCCATTAGAGGAGTGACACTTGTGACTCTTTGCTTTCCAAGGTCAATTCAAGGAGGAATTGGATTGTTATTGCTACATAACAATCAAGGTATGTTCTTAAACCTATTTTCATGTGAATTCTGATTTCCATATGCTAGTATTAGGGTTCAAAGTCTTGGATTCAAAGTATGTACAATAGAGAAACCTAGATCCGAGCTTTAGGGTTTGTATGAGCACATAGGATGTCTTATGACCAAAAACCCATCAGTGGTATCAGAGCCATGATTGGTTTCTATTGTATTGATGCTTGATGTAACTGAAAATCGTGTTTTGGCCTCACTGTTCGACCTGACTCGGCGAGTCACTCTTGGACTCGGCGAGTCAGCCCTACTCGGCGAGTTCCAGAGGGTGACTCGGCGAGTCTGTGCGTCAGACAGTGCTTATCTCGGGATTTCTTGCTGTTTTTGCATTGGGATAATTACCTTATCATGTTAGATTAATATTAATCCGATTATATGATATATTTGACTATTATTTTAATCTAATTGAAGATATTTATCAATTAATAGGATAATTGTTTCTTTATAAGATAATTGATTAATTATTTTAAGTAAATTGATAAATTATTTTGCAAGAAATCATCAAATATGGATAATTATGTGATTAAATGTTAATTTGAATTATTTGTTATTTGATCCTTGTTGTTGTAAAAAGTTTCATATTTGGCCCTTTAGGTTTTATAGTTTAAATTTGAACCCCAAAAGTTTTGTTGTTTTGAAATTTAAATAGTTGAAACCCTAATGTTTTGAAAAAAGGTTTCAAAACTTGCCCTCAAGTTTTGGAATTTAAAAGTTGATTAAAAGTTTAATTAGGAATGTTAAATTCTAAAACCCTAGCATAGTTTTGAAAAAGTTCGAATCACACCCTTATGGTTTTATTAATTAAGGTGTATAATTAAAAGAAGTTTAATAAATCCATAAAAGTTTAGGTTTACAATTTAAGTAAATTAAAAGTATAATTGTTAAATTGAACCACCTAATATTTTAAAAGTGTAAAATACACCCTATACTATATATATAACATTAAAAGTCTAACATTATATATATGTATGAGTAAATGTTAGTCTTACCGTTAGTAGGCCTCATTCACGAAGCTGGTCTATAAGGGGTGTTTAAGGAAATTGCCTATAAAATGGCGATTGAATGGGTATCCACTCTTACCCACCGCACTCTTGACTAGTGGAGGGTCGTTAGCCGAACGGGTAGGATAGGACGAAACCTTCCATTATAAGTATAATGAGTTATAAAAGTAACTAAATGTTTTTCAAAATTCCCAATCTTAGTTACTTAGGCAAAAGTGAATTGATGCAATTCCATGAAATTACACTTTGTGCCCTTGCGAAGACGTTAGTGGAGCGTGTGTGGTTAACCGGCACACTAAATGGGTCTAAGCAAAGGTAGCAAAGGGTGACTCAATGTTTGTCATGGTTCGGTGGAGCGTGTGTGGTTTACCGGCACATCGAATAGGTGACTGTAACATGTGAGGGCACCATGTAAGTTTGCATGGTTATTCACACCCGCTTTGTGATCCTCGGCATCCCAGTCACAAACAAGAGGGGCATATCGAGATTTAAACATGCCATTGAAAGTTCAATGTATCTCATAGGATCTAGGAGTTTTCATAGATTTAAAACTTAAAATTCTTTTTCGTTTTTCATGGTGGAAATTAGTGAATCGTCATTCACTTACCTTCAAATATTCTGCAATTAGGGTTACGGCATCCCTCTCCCGAGTTGTAGAATATTGTGTTGGGTCCTAGCCTTGGAATTTCATTTGGGTGATTTACCAAGGACTCATTCAATCAACTAACTTGAATTTGTTTTTGTTTTCTCCCGTTTTGTAGATGTCAAAGTTCGACAACTATGGTCTTCCCAAATCCCGTGGAACTAGTATTCCACATGAAGATGGTATTCCACGATTTAATCGAGGAACGAGAAATCATGCTTCACTTCCTCCTCCTCCTCCTATAGTTCTCCCCAACCCACAAGATCGAAGAATTGAAAGGTTCAATATCACTAAAGCCCTATTGGAAATAAAACATGAAGATGGTAAACCCGTGTGTGCCCACGTTCTAGGAATGAAATCACACATTGATAGGTTGATAATGTTGGGTGTGTCATTCCCAGATGAGTTGGCTGTGAATTGGGTTTTGCAGTCACTTCCTGAATCATATAATGAGTTCAAAAGAAAGTATTATATGATGAATCATGACGACAACCTCATTGACCTAACTTACATGCTCATTGCTGCTGAATCAGAAGTGATTTGGCGAAGCAATGGAGCGTATTTGTTGGAAAAGTCAACCAACCATGCTTCCGAGGACGTTCTAGGAGAACCGACCTGCGTTTGCTGCCAAAAGAAAGGGCGTTGGATACAAGTCTTCCCAAAGAGCCTGAAGAGTCCAGAAGATGGGAGAGTCAAAGAGTATGGCTGTGCTTCAGGTAAAATCCACTATCTAACTCCATTAAGTTCCTATTCATTGATACATAATGTGATAAGATTGCATTTGAATGTTTTACAGGATCGGTGAAAAGAAAGGAAGCTTGGTGAAAGAACAAGATGAATCTAATCACAAGGAATGGATCTTGATCGCATGGACTTGAAGATTAGATTTTGAGCTTAGATAGTTATGATAGAGTTATTAGAAATTTTCTTTTGAAATACATAGTTTTCAATGGATTTTGCATTGTAAGGACAAATGTTTTCCGCTGCTTTTATAAATAAAATAAATTTTCGTTTGACTTATTTATTTGTTTATCTCCTTGCAATAAAATCGTTATGAAAATTGGTGTTTGAATATTTCTACAACGAATGGATATGATTCATGTTTATGTTATTTATGGAAATGTCAAGAATTTACCAAATAGGGAGAGTTTCTCATCGCCCAAAGTTTCAATCGGACAGAAATTTGGAATCATGCAACTTGGTTGCATGATGAATGAGAAATTCATATTTGGAAATTAGACCAATTCGTTGACAAAGTGTCAAGTGAAGGACTAGGAGATCAAGTACACAAAGTAGCGTGTTGATCAAGACCACCATAAGAGTAAAAATGATATTCGTCATAATTTACTAAAAGGCTTAGTAAATATGATTATACTTACAAGATTAAGTGTAATTCTAAATTGATTAAAGGGTTTGGATCAAAAGTAGAACGAATAAGAAGAATCATGTAGGCAGAAAGATAAAAGTTTCTCCATTCTAAGAAGATGGGAGAGTACCTTTTATGCTTTATGATAGGTCTTAATGATTAAGAACCATACCTCAATTGATCCTCTAAGTGAGTCTTAGTACAATTGTATGTCTAAGAAGAGAAATCAAGAATTGAAGAAATGGTTAAATCAATAAGTCAATCATACTTCGTTCCAATAACAAGTCTTAAAGTTAAGATTGTGACAATGAGTGAAAAGTATTAAAGGTTTATAACATTCATCAAATGTGGGAAGTTGTGATGTCTTGAATAAGACAAAGGCCAACTAGTACCAATTTATGAAGTGTTTTGATAAAATCTACACTAACTCTTGAATATTTGTTTGTCAAGAAATGGTTATTGACAAAAGAATCGTATATGTCAAGGAGTCAGTGGGAGTCTTAATGGTCTTGAATAGTTTCAAGAACAAATCAAATAAACCTTACCAATCATCACTAGCACACGAGTTGAGGTTGACAACCTATCGTATTGACATTATTTTGATTATGTGATGTTCCAATTGAGTTAATTATGCATATGAGTTCTATGAGTTCTCATCTTGAATGCATAAAAGGCAAGGCACCTTAATCAATGAAAGATACATTGATAAGAAAGGGTGAGATGCTTAACTACTTGGAAGACGTGGTGGGCAGCCGTGCTACCATGAGGCAAGAAATCAAGATTAAGAAAGTTCGATCCATATGAGTTTGAATTTGTCATAAATGTTGGTTTTGACAAATTCACATGGATAGGAACATTTACACCGTTTAAAATCTAAGTGTCATAAGATTTCCTCCTTCATGAAAATGATTGTGAGGAAATGCTTTCACTAAGAAAGATTTTAAGAAGATAGTGATTGTAAAATTGCATTCTCGAATTCAATTATGGTTACGGCATCCCTTTCCATAATTTGAATTGTGAGGTTTGGCAATTAGTCTTAATTGTTTAGACACACATATGAACTATCGAAGGAAAAGGTGTATAAGTTCAAGAAGCATTGATAAAGGATTATCAAAGCACTAAGTATTAGAAACATGAACTTAAGAAATTCAATAAGTATTGTTTTCTGAAAGTTAAAATGTTTATGAATACATGTCGAAGCTAGTGGGAGCATAAGTGTTATGTTTTATAATAATCATCAAGATAGTGGGAGCATAAAAGTTATGATTGTATGATTATTAAGGAAAGTATTGCAAGGTTAGCAATATTAATTATAGAAAAACAAGAGTCATACTTTGCAATGTCGCAATAGTTGAAGAGTTGTTTTGCTATAATTAAGGGAGAGAATATTATGCTTCATTTCAAATATAAAGGATTAGGTTGAGAAATGTTAATAAATTTAGTTAAAGGTACATAGTGTGTTCTTAAAATTTCGATTATGATTACGGCATCCCTCTTCACAATTCGAATTTTTGAGAACATAGCAAATAAAACATTATGCGTCGTGTCCCATACGCTTCGGGTATAGGATCGATTGCAAATGCTTTAATGTTTGACCATTCTAAAATTTTCCAAATGTCGAGCGCATTTAGAAGGAAAAGGGACTAGAATTGGTTTTGACTAAAATAATTAAACAACTATCAAAGGACAATCCAAGTTCGACGAAGATTGGTCGCTTATGAGTAGTTGGAAGTATAGTATTGGAAAATATGGAAATGTTTCCATATTGGATGGACCATATCGACATCATTACGAATAGATAAGATTCTATTAAGAATGAGTTGTCATATGGAACATATGGAAGTGTGTCCATATTGGGAATTGAATATTGAGAAATCTATGACTAGATTAGACACTTCTATGCAAAAGGATGTTCAAAGAATGTACTTTGAGTGAGAGACATCACGTCTATGGAATTGTCTTGTAACAATCTCTGATAGAGGACTTTGTAATATCATTGGCAATAGTCTTTGTGACTTTGGTGCAGTGACATTACGAAAGGATAGTTGCATGGAATGTTAGAATCTAGCATATTTTATAAGTAGCAAGAATTTGATATTCTTTGACTTATGAAAAACGGATTTGGAGTTGTGAAATGAGAAGGATTGGAAATGTGTTCAATGTGATCTATTTCACAAAGTAAGAACCATAGGTAAACATTGTGTGCATGCTAGGAGCATGGGACAAGTGTTGTAATTCAAGTAAGAAGTTGATTACCCGAAACGACAAATAATGAGTAATCAATATGGTGATAAATAAAAGGTGTTTTATTTATACTCAAAGGTTTGAGGCCATATGGGATTAGTATTATTCTTGTGTTTCACATTTGCATGTTTTGACTTCCAGAATAATTGAGTTTATTAAGAATAATCGAATTATTCGAACGGGCCACAGTCGTTCATATGTTGGAAGTAGATATGAATGAAGACTGTCGTGAATTGGTGTGTGGATTGTCTAAAAGACTATTAGACATAAGCAAATGTTTGCTGCAACGTTCATGAGTGCTTATGAATATGATTTGAGCATTGGATTAAACCCACGCTCACTTGGATCACTCCATGGATCGTATCACGAGTGATTGGTGAGACGATAACATCTTATATTCTTGAAACCGAGATGTGTGAGTTGTATCTTGCAAATCGGTTACACATTGATAATATGTAAACGCACCAGTAACTTGGTGTTATAAAACGTATTGTTGTGTGTAATTCGGTGCGTGAGTGCAAGCGAGCATTCTATCAAAGTTTATCCGTTCCTTTTATCCAAAGTAGGATAAAAGCGATATCTTTGGGCCCCTCGATGGTTTAGTGATGACAAACGTAAATGCTCGGCCGGGCTAGGACTAATTTGATTTGTTCAATTAGTCAGTCGTCATAAATCAGAAATCGAGATATAGTACAAAGAGAATGATTTGAAATCATATATCATACGATATCTAGAATGGAGGAATATATGATCCCTTATCTAAGGACACGCGTATCTGATATGATCAGAGTTGACAGTGGCTTTGGAAAGCTACGATTGCAGATCGGGATCCGAAGTCATACGCAGAATAGTTGTTAGACTTATCCAAGTGGGAGACTGTTGGATTAGTGTCTAAGTCCATAACTATTTTGGTATGTACTTGACCCGATGGTGCATGGTCCTTTTGGGTTGCCTTCACCAAAGCAACTTGATTGGAGAAATAAATAGAAAGAGAGGATAATATGATTTATTAATATGTTATAAGGATAATATATTAAAGGAGAAATCATATTTGTTTAATTAATATTGGTCAATAATTAATTGAGAATTAATTTTGTGATCAAGTGTAATTAATTAAACTAGAGGGGCTAAATTGTAATTATGTGATAGTTACAAAATAAGGTAAGAATTATCTTATAAGTATGGTGAACGAATTTAAGGTTGGAAAGCCTTAGAATTCGAGTATGATAAGGATTCAAGGATTATCTTATTGGTTGCTTGGTGGATAAGCAACTGGATAAGGATAATGACTGAAACCCTATCTCTACACCTATATAAACACCCCTAGGGTCATGAATTCGTGTATCCCTTCCCAAGAAGTCTTAGAAACGAATTCTAACCTCCCTCCTCTCTCTTTATACCTTCTCCACTTGCTTATGGTGTTTGTAAGCCATTAGAGGAGTGACACTTGTGACTCTTTGCTTTCCAAGGTCAATTCAAGGAGGAATTGGATTGTTATTGCTACATAACAATCAAGGTATGTTCTTAAACCTATTTTCATGTGAATTCTGATTTCCATATGCTAGTATTAGGGTTCAAAGTCTTGGATTCAAAGTATGTACAATAGAGAAACCTAGATCCGAGCTTTAGGGTTTGTATGAGCACATAGGATGTCTTATGACCAAAAACCCATCAATATGATCATGTATACCCAATATAACTATCACTAATGCGTTAGCGATTCATTGGTATAATTAAATCCTGTCTGCGGATTGTCATGCTATAGCAAATTATCTTGTTTGTTATGTTCTGTTCTGGTGTTTTTTGATTCTCTTCTTTGTTTGCTCTGTTCTGGTATTGTTTCTTTGTGTGCTTCATTGTACTAGAAGTAATGAATAGTATTCTCCTAAAATATACCTATAATAGTTTACTAATGTTCTAACTATACTGATGATGAAAAGACTCATTTGTCTACCAATTTATGCTTATACTTTAAAAACGGAGTTCTGTACAACTATAAAGTAACACAACCTTTAAAAGAGTTTTGAAATGTAAAGACGACTTATAAATGGCATAAGTAACATTTTGAAGAATGTTTAACAACAAATAATTACACAATTATCATTGTGTTCAACCTGTATCCCCCCCCCCCCCCTAAAACAGTTTAAAATAGTTAAATAATTCATTACAGGGTATGAACTCACCTGATGTGGGTGATTCAAACGGGTATGCGCGTACGGATGAGAAGTTCCACGAATGAACTTCCGAGACACAATAAGTCCTAAATGATATTTAAGGACACATAATGACATGAATATAGTGTTTATAAACAACTATATGAAAGATAACACCTTCCGGGACTAGGAAACACCTTGACCAAGTGTTGGAATCACATGTGATTCAACATAGGAAGGTATAAGGCACACATATGAGTTTACTACCATGAGTTCACAGCCCAAGGGAGTTTACGGCCGTAAACTCATGGCTACACATGTGGGAATGCAAATTTGAAAGCTAGGGAATGATTTAGGGACATTAGCTCTAGCCTAGGATGTGAAAGACCACCTTCTTTGGATTTTTTGAGGTGTTCACGGCCCAAATGAGTTTACTACCATAAACTCATGGCCAATTATACTTATGAGGGTCCTAAAGGTCATAAGTAAGCATTCTAAATTCATGTCTAAGCCTTAGGAAGTGTTTGTGGCATCAAAACACTCTTATCTTGAGTTCACGGCTCATGGACCATTTGGTCACAAGCTTGTGGCCGTAAACACCTATGGGTGTTGTTATATTGGTTGTTTTAGGTACTAGACACATCATGGTAAAGTGTTATGCTTGTCTCTTGGCTTGTGGAAGGCATTTAGGGCATTTTGGCACCCTAAAATGGAGTTCACGGCCCAAGAACTTCCTTGGCCGTGAACTCACTTCTTGCCTTGTTTCTTAATGTTTTGGGGGTCTAGAAAAAGTAATGGTAGTCTCTAGGTTTAGTCCCAAGGCTTGGAGGGACATTGGGCACACTTTGGCCCTTATAAAGGAGTTTACTCCCCAAGGTGTTCTTAGGCGGTAAACTCACAGATCTTAGTGTTTTCCTATGATTTCTAGTGTATTAAGCATATATGAAGCTTTAAAACAACACTAGATAGAAGTACTCACTTTCCGGAACTAAAGTCCGAAGATCCTTGAGAGAGAATTCGGCTTTTCTCTAGTTGGAAATGTAACTAATGATTGAATATCGTTCAGATTTCTATATATAGTCCTGGGATTTTTGGCAGAAAATATTTTTATTCATCCAATGAACTCTAATATCATAGAGTTTTGGAATAATAGTGTTGCAAAAAACCCTAGTGCATCCACTCTCCTGATATCTCCTTAAGTATAAATCTTGAAATACTCAAACTTATACCCAAAAGTCTGGAAATTCTCTGTAACTGTCCTACTTCTATTGGCTGGATATGGTTTTACTGAATGGAAAATTTTGGGTTGTCACAATTTCTAGGTGATCCATATCCCTAAAATCGTCCAACCCTATATCCATAAGGATTATCAGCTCAAAATATAACTTTCACACATTTGACAGTTTATACCCCTTTATTCAATTAATCTCTTTAAGTCACCAAATTAATTCCTAATTAATTTATGACTTATATTAATCAAATAATATTATTATTCCTTTAACATATTATTATTATTATTATTATAATATATTAATAATAATGTCTCTTCTCTCTAAATCACCCTACCAAGTTGCTATGGTGAAGGCAACCCAAAAGGACCATGCACAACCGGGTCAAGTACTTACCAAATATAGTTACAGCCTTAGACACTAATCCAACAGTCTCCCACTTGGATAAGTCTAGTAACCATAAACGCAAACACAATCCGATTAGCAATCGTAGCTCTCAAAGACGTTGTCAACTCTGATCTTATCAGTAACCTGTCCTTTAGATAAGTGATCGTACAGCCCTCTGTTTTGAGATCGTGCAGACGATTTCATGAGACATTGTCATACTCATTGTCCAGCAACTATTTTCTCGATCTCAAATTTATTTGACATAGAACTTAATTGAACACATCAATTCAGTCCTGACCGGGCCCGACACATAAGTCAAATCAAATCATCGAGCGGCCGTGATATCGCTTTTACTCTCTTAGAATAAAAGTAATAGATAAACTTCGACTTATATGCATTACTTATCGACTAACCAAGTAAACACAACAATGCGTTTTATGACATCAATTTACTGATGCGGTTTCGCATTATCAATGTACAACCAATTAGTAAACAATAAACCATATATCTAGGTTTTAAGACCATATATTATCGTCTTGCGATCACTCCAAAGTGATTCCAGCAAGCGCGGGTTTATTCCAATGCTCAAAACTTGTTCATAAGCACTCATGAATGTTGCAGCAAACCTTTGCTATGTCTAATACAATTTTGACAATCTACACACCAATTCATGACAATCTTCATTCATACCTACTTCCAACATATGAACGATTATAGACAGTTTGAATAATTCGATTATTCTTAATAAACACAATTATTCTGGAAGTCAAAACATGCAAAGTGAAACAATAGCTAAACAATTAACATAAGACAGTAATAGTACTTATAAATAATACTCCTTTATTTAATCATCAAACGTCAATTACATTTATCTATTACACGTTTCTAATACTATCTAATTTAAACTAATATCACCCTTCAGCCCAATACTCCTAGCATGTTGCAAGTGCTTAACCCTGCTCAGTCCCTTCGTAAGCGAATCTGCTGGGTTATCTTCTGATGATATCCTCTTAACCACGAGGTGTCCTTCTACTCGATGCCTAATAAAATGATATTTTCTGTCGATATGCCGAGATCTACCATGATCCCTTGGTTCCTTGGTCAAGGCAACCGCTCCTTCATTTTCACAGAAAATTTCCATGGGCTCCTTTATGGCAGGCACAACTCCAAGATCGCCAATAAAGTTCTTCAACCACATCACCTCCATTGACGCTTCGCTCGCCGCAAGGTACTCTGATTCGCACGTTGAATAAGCTACGGTTTCTTGTTTGGAACTTTTCCAAGTCACTGCTCCTCCATTAAGGGTAAAGACCCAGCCTGACTGCAAACGGTACTTGTTCCTGTCGGTCTGGAAGCTTGCATCACTATACCCTCGCACCTTTAATTCATCACTCCCTCCGAGGAATAAGAACCATTCCTTGGTCCTCCGAAGGTACTTAAGGATATTCTTGACCGCAATCCAATGCGCTCTACCAGGGTTCCCTTGATATCTATTGACCATGCTCAAAGCAAAGGCCACATTATGGCGAGTACCAGTCATAGCGTACATGATTGAGCCAACTGCGGAAGCGTAGGGTACTCATCTCATCTCAGCTATCTCGGCTTCTGTACTCGGACTTTGAGTCTTACTCAATTTGGCATTACTCTGTATCGGTAGTTCTCCCTTCTTCGAGTTTTGCATACAAAAACGTTTTAGTACTTTATCCAAGTAAGTATTCTGACTAAGTCATATTAGTCTCTTACTTTGTTCTCTCACTATCCTTATTCCCAAAATATAGGAAGCCTCTCCGAGGTCCTTCATAGCGAAGCACTTCCCGAGCCAGGACTTAACTTCCTGTAAAGTCGGGACATCGTTTCCTATGAGCAGTATGTCATCGAGATACAAAACGAGGAAGCTAACTATACTCCCGCTGGCCTTGACATATACACATGATTCATCTTCACTTCGTACAAATCAAAACTCTTTGACTTTCTCATCGAAGCAAAGATTCCATCTGCGAGATGCTTGCTTAAGTCCATAAATGGACTTCTCAAGCTTGCACACTCTATTGGGATGCTTCGGATCAACGAAACCCTCTGGTTGAGCCATGTAAACATCCTCAACCAACTTCCCATTAAGGAAAGCGGTCCTGACATCCATTTGCCATATCTCATAATCATGAAATGTAGCAATGGCTAGCATCACCCTAATAGATTTTATCTTAGCAACTGGTGAGAAGGTCTCATCATAGTCAACTCCGGGAGTTTGAGTAAAGCCCTTCGCCACTAATCATGCCTTATACGTGTGCACATTCCCATCCATGTCGATCTTCTTCTTGAAGATCCATTTGCACCCAACTGTCTTACGTCTGGGCACATTGTCAACCAATTTCCAAACTTGGTTGTCATACATGAACTGAATCTCGCTGTCCATCGCCTCTTTCCATTTTAAAGACTCTGGGCCTGCCATGGCTTCCTTATAGCTATTAGGTTCATTTAGATTTATTAGTGTACCATCACTAATATACGTGTCCCCTTCGGTAGTAATATGAAAACCATAAAACTGGGGTTGAACTCTAACTCTTTCGGAACGTCTAAGAGGTGAGGACTCGTCAATCGGTTCAACCGGAGTTTCCTCCTCGGATTGAGCGCTAGCGTTAGAGGTTCCTTCATCACTCGACTCTTGAATCTATTCAAGATCGATTTGCCTCCCACTGTCTCCTTGGCTTATGAGTTCTCGCTCTCGGAAAACCCTTCTCCTTGCAACGAAGACAACATTGTCACTTGGCCTATAAAAGAGATATCCAAAGGATTTCTGTGGGTAGCCGATGAAAATACATCGCTCACTACGAGGTTCGAGCTTGTCGTGAGTTTCTCGTCTTACAAAACTTCACAACCCTAAACCTTGATATGTGCCAACGAGGGAGCTTTCCCTGTCCACATCTCGTGAGGTGTTTTGGAAACCTTCTTTGTAGGGACTCGGTTAAGGATATGGGCGGCAGTCTCTAAGGCATACCCCCAGAATGAGATAGGTAGTGAAGCACGACTCATCATAGAATGGACCATGTCTAACAGGGTTCGATTACGCCTTTCTGCCACACCATTCAACTGCGGTGTCCTAGGTGGCGTCAATTGCGAAACTATTTCGCATTCCTTGAAATAGTCGTGGAATTCAAGACTTAGGTACTTTCTTTCTCGATCGGATTGAAGCATCTTGATTTTCCTGCCCAATTGATTCTCCACTTCATGTTTGAACTTTTCAAACGTTTCTGACTTGTGCTTGATTAAGTAAATATACCCATATCTACTATAATCATCGGTGAAAGTCACGTATAAGCGGTTCCCATCCTTTGTGGTGAACCTAAAGGGCCCGCACACGTCGGTATGTATGAGATCCAATAAACCCTCACCCCTCTCACAAGTGCCAGTGAAGGGTGACTTGGTCATCTTTCCAAGTAAACAAGATTCGCACGTGTCATCTTCCCTAAGGTCGAATGACTCCAACACTCCATCCTTTTGGAGTTGGGATATGCGCTTCTTGTTGACATGTCCAAGACGACAATGCCACAAAGACGCTTTATCCATACTATTGGAAGAATCTATACACAACACATCATTTCCTAGGTTATCCACAACCATAACAGTTTCATAAATTCCATTACAAGGCATAGCTTCAAAGTATAAAACACCATTTAGATAAGCATAAATAGAACCATTCATATTATTAAACGAATATCTAAATCCTTGTCTAAACAAACCATGAAATGAAATGATGTTTCTTGCCATATCTGGCGAGTAGCAACAATTATTTAAATCTAGACCTAATCCATTACTTAGCACTAAAGAATACACTCCAATCTTGGTGACAGGAGACGATCTTTTGTTTCCCATGATTAGATTTATTCTTCCTTGCTCCACATCTCTATCGCTTCTTAGTCCCTGCAAGTCAGAACAAATATGGTAACCACATCCTGTGTCAAGAACCCAAGAAATAGTGTGAGATGAATTACTAGATTTAATTGTGTATATACCTGCAAAAGATGGCTTGATCTTTCCATCTTTGATGGCTTGCAGATATTCCGGGCAACTTCTCTTCCAATGCCCTATCTTGTGGCAATGATGGCACTCTGCCTCCTTCGGGTTAGGGTTGGGCTTAGCGAGATCAACTTTGGTCCCACTAGAAGAGGAACCATCTTGGGACTTTCCTTTGTGGTGGCTCTTTGATGGAGTCTTCCTCTTCTTGCCCTTTCCTTGCCCTATAGCCAAAACAGGAGCAGCGGTTGGTGCAACAGACTTGTCCTTTAGGTTGCTCTCAGCAGTCCTTAGGAGTCATTGGAGTTTGTTTAGGGTGACCTCTTCCTTGTTCATGTGGTAGGTCATCCTAAATTGGTTGTAGCATGAAGGCAAGGAATGAAGAACAATGTTGATGGCCAAATCTTCCCCAAAGATAACATTTAACTTGCGAAGACGATCAACATATCGTTGCATCTTTTGCAAGTGCATAGTCAACGATTCTCCATTTCCCATCTTAGCGCTGATCATATTAGTGATGATCTCGTAGCGCTCTTGCCTCGCGCTTTGGTGGTACCTCTCCATCAAGTCTTGATGCATTTCATACGGATACATGTCCTCATAGGACTTTTGGAATTCTTGGTTCATAGTGGCTATCATGATGCAATGAACTTTAGTTGCATCACGTTCGTGTGTCTCAAAGACAACCATCTCTTTGGGAGTAGTGATTTTCGGGTTGACCTTCTCGAGCTTTTCGTCGTGGACATACTCTTTGTCATCGTAGCGTGCAATGGTGCGAATGTATCTTATCCATTCGCTAAAGTTGGTACCATCGAAGGTCACCTTTTGGCAAAGACTCATTAAAGTGAATGAGTTGACAGCAGCGTTGTTTGCGTTCGACATCTACAAATAGAAAGGACAAAGTTTGATTAGAATTTGGATCCCTAATTAAACACCCAAAATGAAAAATTAGGGCTAGGACCCAACAACATTATTTACATATTAGAAAAGGGATGCCGTAATCCAATCATGCAAATAATTTGGAGGTAAGTGAATGACGATTCACTAATTCTTCACCACGAAAACATCACCTTAAGTTTTATTGAGAATTCCTAGATTTTAGAGATTCATTGAACTTTTCAATGGCATGTTTAAATCTCGATATGCCCCTCTAGTTTGTGACTGGGATACCGAGGATCACAAAGCGGGTGTGAATTACCATGCAAATCTACATGGTGCCTTCATTGTACAATCATCTATTCGATGTGCCAGTAAACCACACACGCTCCATCGAACTATGATAAATAATTAATCACCCTTTGCCACCTTTGCTTAGAATCAATTATTGTGCCGGTAAACCACACACGCTCCACTAACTTCTTAGCAAGGGTGCAAAGTGCAATTTCATGGGATTGCATAAATTCACTTTTCCTAAAGTAACTAAGATTGGGAATTTTATAAAATAGTTTAGTTACTTTATAGTTTCTTTATACTTATTAATGAGGAGAGAGAGTTGCCCTATCCTACCCGTTCGGCTAACGACCCTCCACCGGTCAAGCAAGCGGTGGGTGTGAGTGTACACCCATTAAGCGCCATTTTATAAGCAGCAACCTTATACCTACCTTATAGACCGGCTTCGTGAATGAGGCCTACTAATGGTAAGACTAGCATTTTAATTTTACTTATATATTTATTAAGCCTTTAATAATATAATAGTATAGGGTTGAATTTTAAACTTGTAAAACTCTAGGGGTTGAAATTTAAATTCTTTTAAATTAAACTATTAATCACAAAATTCAAATTTCAAAACTTCGGGATAGAAATTGAATTTTTCAAAACAATAGGGATCAAATAACAAATAATTCAAATTAAACAATTAATTTCATCATTATCTATATTTGACCTAATTAAATTTTAGACATTAGATAATTACCAAATAATCTTAAATAGTCTAATATTTATCATATAAATAATCAATATTTAAAAGATTTGAAATTATCTATATTTAAGTCAAGGATAATCATTAAATTAAGTTAAAATTTGGATTTTTAATAAAACGATTTAGGTATCAATCCAAGACAAAACAGCAACAAAATCCCGAATTATCCTCTGTCTAACGCTTGGACTCGCCGAGTCAAGCTTTGGACTCGCCGAGTAGGGCCAACTCGCCGAGTCCAAACACTGACTCGCCGAGTTGGGTCGACAGAGGGCAAGAAAAATGATTTTCAGCAAGCAAAACAGTTAAGCATCACATTCAATTGAAACCAATCATGGCTCTGATACCACTGATGGGTTTTGGACATAAGAACTTTACCTATGTGCACATACAACCCTATAGCTTGGATCTAGGTTTCACTAATTGAACATGCAACACATCCAAGACTTTCATGGCTAGATCTAATGTAGACAAACACTTAAAACATATGAAAATAGATCTAGAATGTTACCTTGAGTTACTTTCTTGAAAACCCTCTTCTTCTTGGAGCTTAGAGTCACAAATGTCACTCCTCTAATGGCTTACAAACACCAACTAGCATGAAGATGATTTGAGAGAGATGAGGAAGAGGGAAATCGGATTTAGGGTTTCTCCAATCTAAGGATGGCCGATTTCCTCAACTCTATGGGTCTATTTATACTGTGAGCTCCTAGGGTTTCACCCTTAAACCCTAATTGGATAACTTAGTCTCAAAGCAATCCAAATCCATTCCTAGATAAGGCCTTGGACGATTTCTAGGTGATCCATATCCCTAAAATCGTCCAACCCTATATCCATAAGGATTATCAGCTCAAAATATAACTTTCACACATTTGACAGTTTATACCCGTTTATTCAATTAATCTCTTTAAGTCACCAAATTAATTCCTAATTAATTTATGACTTATATTAATCAAATAATATTATTATTACTTTAACATATTATTAATATAATATATTAATAATAATATCTCTTTTCTCTGAATCACCGTATCAAGTTGCTATGGTGAAGGCAACCCAAAAGGACCATGCACAACCGGGTCAAGTACTTACCAAATATAGTTACAACCTTAGACACTAATCCAACAAATACAAGTTAAATACTTATAGTTATTACATCAATCACATGTGATTAACAACTACAAAACCAGTGGTTTTCTTACTGTTCAAACTGTTTATCAAACTGTTTTGCTTCAAACTGTTTTACAAACTCTTCTACTTATCAAATAATTTTACTTGAACTCTTTCATACTTATATATTGTCAAATGCATGTCTATGTATGTATAGTTATATAATCAATGTTAAAAATAATTAGGATGGCCAACTCGCTTTAATTCCTTTTCCTTGTTTGGATGTGGCTTTAGGGCATCGGTTATCTGTCCGAATGTCGTTTAAATATTAGTTGTATATTATGTATACATACATAGTCATAAAAGTTCCTTCAATTGGTTCTATACCTTTGGGTAGCAAGGGTACACAAACATGATCATACATTGCCAATAAATTACTATAGGAGTAGTTTAGGAAGACACTAATACTATTACTAGAACAATGAAACATACAATTAGTCAGTTCATACATGAGTCAAAAGATACAATGCCCTTGGGTAGCAAGGGTATACAAACATGTTAGCACTATGATGAGAAACAAACAATAGACATTATGACGAGAAACAAACATACACGCTAGACAGAGAAAGAACACACAATACAGCTAGCACACATATACATTACATATACATTAACACAGTTATGTGAGCCATTAAACAGGGCATGGCACTACCTGCCATGACTGCTTTTGTATCAGAATCTCCTTAATTGGGGAGCATATGAGTTTGTGTATAGATCTATACTAGATTGACTATCCTACACCTTGTTGCTCGCTACAGTGGGACTTGCAAGTCTACGGGTGCCAAATGTCATTTCTTACGGCGTCTTGCATCGTCGTTTTACTAGAGTCAGTAGCAGGATACAGGCCGATCACATGTTACTTTAAACACCTTTTGTTATTAAGGTAGTTACTACAATAGTAGTCACTTATTACAAATACTACAGTACTATGATTTTTTCCCATTTCATTCACTTCGTGAATATTCACACGATGCATGGTAATGTAAAAACTATATTTTTGGTTAATGATAGTCGGTATTGGGAAAATACACACTCTTACAAGAGACATACACACAGACACCAGATGCCTTGGTAGAAGGCTACCATTAGTAGGAAACATAGGGTTTTCTAGGAGAGTTCAAACATTATACAAAACATTGTACAAAACATCTTACAAATGCTTTCATACAAACACAGACTTTAATATACTTATGATCTCACCAGCTTTAAAGCTGATATTCGCTTTCAAAATAACTTTTATTCTCAGGTCACCAATAGACAGGTACAGATGCCAGGCTTTTGAGAAGATGGAGTTTGTTCAAGACTCATCTTTTATTTTGATATGTATATTTTGGTGTCTATATAACTTAACAGAAAACACATGTATGAAATTATATTATTAATGCAATGGATGATGTTGTTGCTTGTTTACTGTTATTCATTGTTGTGATACTATACATGATGTCCTCCACCCCCAAACGTTTCCGCCGTTCAGGTTTTGGGGTGCGACAAAAATGACTCTGTTCAAACTTCTTTCAACAAACATATCCCAAACAATATCAATTTAGCATTTTAGATCAAACATGATAAAAGCTAGAAAGTCAAAAACTTGAGAGATGAAAAAATAAGAACCCTAAAATCATCAGCGGATTTGTTCTATGGAAGAGTTGTTGACACGGGTAGATTTGTTCCATGGCAGATGAATGTCGATATTTGGAACGTCGAATTCGCCGTCGGCAACAACAAGGTTCATACAGGTTACAACAGAAATCCTAATTTTCAAGTTGCAATGGGGATTTTTTTTTGAGTGATGGATCAAAACCTATTCTCGTTCAACCAATATTATTCTCCTTATGACTATCCCCTGAAAATACAAGCGGTTAATCCACAAACTCTACCACCAGAAATCAAAAACACAAACCATGGATCAAAACTCATTTAGTGTTGGTTTAGATGAGAAAAAGATCAAGAAATATTGACGCCATTTTTAAACTGGTGGAGAGCTTGTACACCAGTGTGTGTGGAGCAGCCATGAAAACAGAGCTCGATGAAAATGATGATCAGACAGAAGGAAGATGAAAGATAACCCATTTGAGAGCAAATTGAGAAAAATGGGATTTGATTATGAAATACTAAAAATGAATATATAGGGAATGTGGGAGAGAGAGAGAGAGAGGGTGGACCCTCTCTTTATTTATTAATTGTATATATATATATATATATATATATATATATATATATATATATATATATATATATATATATATATATATTAAATTAAAAAAATGAAAGAAAAATGAAAGTAAATACATGAGGGGCAATACAGTCATTTCAATTTATCGACGGACCAAATACGCATCAAAACTAGACCAAAAGGACTATCAATCAAAAAAATCGAGATTTAGACCAAACATCAGAAAAAATGCATACCTAGGGATCATTTTTTGCAGTTTTGTTTAAAATTTAAAATATGGTCCAAAAATATAATTTTGAAAGTGGGATGCAGTATTAACCGGGTAAAAATATCAAACTGAATATAATTTTTGGTTTTAAGACTTAATTGAATAAAAAAAATATATATGATGACTAAATTGATTATAATGGCAAAACATACTGATTTTTATGGAGTTTTCCCTTTAATTTATTCAATATACATGTTATATGCTTTACATATAGTTTAAAAAAATGTTTGTTATCTAACAAAATATAAAATAGAGTGAACTAGGAGCAATGAAATATTCAAAATACAATTATAAATAAAAAAACTTATTTAAAAAGAAAAGAAGAATAATTGAATTTTTAAAATTTTTTAAAATGATTAATATTATTAAAAACTATATGAATATAATTTAAAATTATAAATATATATAATTTCATTCCCATAAAAAATGAAAAAAAAAATAATAATAATAATAATCCCAATTGTAAATTAGCTAAGCAGAAGGAATCAAATTGCGTGAGGAATGTTTAATTTCTTGACGACAACCAAGTAATTTTTTTCGGCCGTAATGCTACATCCTATGTTTCTATTACATCTTCAATTAATGTATACTAAACACCACCTTAGATCCTATATTTATATTACATCTTTAATTAATGTATACCAAACACTACCAAACTGTGTAGAACTGTAGATCCATTTGAGTTGTATTAAAGATTTTATCTTTGATTATAATCGTTTTGTTATCTAAGCCAACTTGTCTAACAAGTCTATTTGTAAGTTTTAAATACACCTTTTGAAGTTTGAACACTAGGATTAGATCATGTTTGAGTTTTGGGTTTTATCGTAAATCGATAATCCGGTTGATACCTCGGATTTGACGTTATCTTATTCGAATTACCCAAACTCTTATTTTCCTTAATTTGAATTTTATCTGGATTATCTGTATACGAACCTCAAATAATTTTGATTATTCAAATATTACATCAGTGCCAAACAAAAAATAAATTAATAATATATGATCATGCATGTTTTTTACAAGTCCCAATCAAAATACAAGATTTCATGATCATACAATTAAGTTTATTTTATTCGGTTTAACCCCGAGAAATAGTAATCAAATCAAATAGATTATTTGATTGATCTTAAACTATGGTCTATAACAATAAAAAAAAATACAAGCAGTAATCAAAAACCATTTTTAGCTTTATAACAAAAGTTTGTAGACGTATTTATACAAGATTTGATTTAAATATATATAATATAAATATATATACACAAATGGTATGTTCGGCCTATTTGAACATAATTGACTAAAAGCTATTGGAAAATCAGTTTACCCAAAAGTCAGGTGGGCATGCACTTGGACACGTAGCATGTAATAATACATATGGCCCACTTGTTGAACCACTATAACATTGACACTTTCCAAGTGTTAAATGTCTCTTCAAATTATCTTATATCTATTTCTTATCAGATTAAAATACATTTATTTGCTTTAATGCTAAGGTTGTGTTAGGCTAAACTTCTTAAAACAATTTATTAGCTTAGTTTTCATATTGTTATAAGCTAAAAAAGTGATTGAATGAAAAAGAGCTTAATCGGGTGGAAAACCTCTAACAAATTATTTTTTCATAAGTTATCTTACACTTACTTATTAGCTTATAAACTAATGAGCTACTAAGTTATAAGCTAATAAAAAATAAGCTTTTTTTTGTCAAACACCCCCTAAGTATTTAAACGATGGCACTATCTAATTTAATTGTATTCAAAGGTTACACGATAAATGAGTTATACGCGTTGACACATATTCAAAATCAGATCAAAACATGTTTAGTCGTAGAAATCTAAGTTATTCATTAAAATAATTCTTAATAGGTAATCCACCTTGAATAAGAATATAAGCTATTCTTTAAAATAATTCTTGATAGGGAATCCACCTTTGAATAGCCGAGCCGAATTGTCGAATCTCGATTGGCTATGCGGTCAAGATTTTCTTCGATCACAACAAGTAAATAGTTCTGGTGATACAAGAAATATGAATGCAATTCCCAAAATATAAGACAAATATGAAACCTACACTTACTAAATAACATGCGCATAATGTACTTAGTACCTTGGATATAAACAATATCCATACTCTCCCTGTATAAACTGACAATCAACAACAATTTAAGGCAGTGCAAAGAGTCTCTTCAAACAATATATATATATATATATATATATATATATATATATATATATATATATATATATATATACACACACACACGTTAATAAACATTTAGCCTCAAATGCTGAATTTTAAGAGGTACACTCCATAAAACAACATTTACAACAACTTTATGCATTGCAAAAAAATCTTGTGAATCAGTCAAAATTGAACCACAATTCCTCAATTTCAACCAATTGAATTGGTCAACATACATCTTAAACAATCATGCTGGTTCTTTGACCCATTCCCCATTCCCTATCCCGTCCAACAACCTCCCCATCGTGTCGCCATTTCTTCCGCCCTGTAATCTACACCTCTTTAATCTTCTTGGCCATTTATATAATCATCATACACTTTTCTCCACTACCCGCTCCTCTGCTCTATATTCAGTCGCCGATCACTACCCAGCTACCCTACACCTCTAACGTCACCAACCACTCCCACCATCTTCTCTCGTTACAACGACCTAAATCGACACCGATCACCACCTCACTCATGCTACAAAGATATAGTCAATATGCGTTCTTCCGCTTTTAATCAGTCTTGAGCTAAAGATTCTTAAGGAAAAACTCCTTTCTCTAGAAAATCTTTCTGTTTTAAAAAAGAAAAACACTTGTATCTTGATTACTAATAATTTTCTTCACACTAAAAGAGAAAATTTTGCTGATCATGCTAATCGCACTCAACTTATTTTGAATTTCTGATCATCCTCTCACTTTAGTGACACAAGAATCATTAATGTTCAGATTCTAAATCAGTGTAAGAAAATTCTTGGAGGTGATATAGAAGATGTTGTTTCTTTAACCAAAGTTGAAACCAAACAAACCTTTTATAAATCTGACTGCCTAAAAGAAGACTTTAAAAGTAGATTTGTGAGTTCTTACCATATAAATCAATCCTTAATTAATACTCACTGCTCTACTGATTCTAATGGCATTACTAAATGTGTTACTAAATTATCTGCGCTTGATCCTTCTCTACAACTTTTTCATCGCAAGTATGTTCTTCCCTCCACTAAGACTTTACTAAAGTTTCCTATATGTAATGGTGAAGTTCATTATGTAAACGAAACTCTTAGCATGTTTCCTTAGTGCTCAGTTAGCAATTATGAACCTGAAGATCAATCAAAGCCTTTTACTACTGATAATTGTTGAATGACGATTGATAACATTCCTTATTCCAGAGCTAAATTAAAAACTCTTAGATCAAATAATCAAAGTTCTTCAGATTCAACAGTTGAAAAGAAATCAAAATATAATGTTAAAGGAAAGAATCATGGAATTAAAGATATGGAGGCATTATCTTTATGGAAAAAAGTGCAAGCTCTTCACTGATCATAAAAGTCTTCGGTATCTATTTTATCAAAAAGGAATTGAATATGATGCAACGACTCCGGTGAAATAGAGTTTTTGGTTTGGACGTTCTTCCCACCCAAATTCCGTTTTTCTGCTAAACAACTTGTAATTTGAGTTATGTTTTCTATGCTTCAGGTATAACTTATATTTATGTTTATAATGGCTATTATAAACTTACAAATAAGATTTATCAGTAATACCATTTATTATACTGATCGATCTACTTACTGGATTGATGACAAGGTAAGATTAGTGATGTGTTTAAAGTGGATTTTCCAACTAGTATGTCTTTAAATGTCAAATGAATCCTACCTGTGATACAATCGTACCTGGTTGTTTTCTATCAGCTATAAGTCAGTGTTTCGTTTGGGATTATTGATAAATCTGAAAAACAATAATTATAACCATGAATAATATAAATTATGATTAAATGTAGTAATATTTATATTTAGGTTCTTTTTAAAAGAAAAAAGTTAGAGCGAATTTGGAGTACAGACTTAACTAAAAGTCAACCACCTTTAACAAGTGAGTGCATAGTTACTCTCATCTTATATATATATATATATATATATATATATATATATATATATATATATATATATATATATATATATATATATATATATGATTAAATTTTATATGATCTTATTATATGTGTTCTTGATATTTATGTTCAAATTAATAATAAGATATGACTTTACTTGTGTATTTATTTTATCATAGTTAAATTGTAGTGGGTAGTGAAAGGTCATGGGAAAATAATAATGGTGAGAGACCATGCATCGTATTATTGTCCTACTGGGATCAGTCATCAATGGGAGTATAGATGACAACCATTGACTATTCCAGATAGTTTGGGGGATGTAACAACCCAAATTAAAGAAAGATTGACTTTTAGTCAATTGTTGACCAAAAAGGGCAATTTGGTCATTTATAAGAAAAATATGGGAATATGAAGTTGTAACTTCATGGAGATGGTGAAAACAATTTTAAGTCACTATAATAGGTTATATGAGAGAGTTCTAGAGAAAGAATGCATGAGAAATGCATTTTTGACCTAAAGGGTAAAGTTGGTATTTTTATGCTTTTTAGGCCAACTTCGTGACTTAATAGATTAAGATCTATATTAATCTAATTATATATGACTTAACAAACATGTAGATTATGTTTCCACCTTCGCGTGGATATAAAGATCATCAAAAAGGATAAGAAATGAAGAAGATACGTGCATTTGAAGTTGGGATAAAAACTGCCTCAAGCTAGAATGATATCAGCAACGTACTTGCTGATTGCCAGACCTTACGACCTGAGAATATTTGCTCACGACATGTGAACAAACATATTTAAAGATATAAACTTCCTGTTTACATCATAATACACCCAAATACCCCTATACTTGAGCTCCGTGATTTTGACGATGGAGGAGGATCCAAAAGGCGATTTTGGGCGATTATGGCTTGAATTGAGTATCAAAAACACACTAGGTAATTGATTTCTCCATTTTTAAGCTAGTTAGGGATTGATGATAATTTGATGACTTGAGAAAATTAATGAGCATTATTTTATCAAAGGTTGTTAGTGATATCAATAAGAGTGTTTAGATTCGAATAACAAGCTTTGTATGTAACCCATGAGTGGAATCAATTCAATGAGAATTAGGGTTTAAAACCCTAATTTGTGAATTTGGGAAATTGATCTTCTAGAATTAGATTATAATGAATTAGTTATTATGGAGAGATTAATTCATTGATTGATTAAAATTTTGAGATAGAGAATGTAAAGATAGAATTTAACCTATTGAGTCGTTATTTTTTTATCTTAAGAGTAATTAAGCTCCTAATAGGCTAATACAAGTATTAAGATTCTTATTAATGTGTATGAATAGGCCTAAGAGCGAAAGATGGATCAAGAAGCATCAATTGAAAACATGAGCCAAAGTGGGACAATTTGTGTTCAGTAACTGATAAGGTGAGTCATCACGCTCACTCTTTCTTTATGATTGTTATATGTTCGATTTCATATTTATATATGTATGTATGAGAACTTTGAGGCACTAATTGAATTCCATCAAATGATGAGGTAAAAACAGGGCGTGATTATTCATAGATATCGTTTATCTTAGCATGTGTATATGATTGAAATATATGTATGAGATATACATATTGACATGTAGAGGAGCATGTGAAGAGTATACTTCATTTGGGATTGAATTTGATACTTCCTTCGGGATTGATGATGAGATATGAGTATCTCTCCTTCGGGATTGATGATGACATATGAGTATCTTCCCTTCGGGATTGATGATGAGATATTAGTATCTTTCCTTCGGGATAGATGATGAGATGTGAGTATGCTTCCTTCGGGAACAATATTGAAATATGAATATACTCCCTTCAGGGATAAAATTGAGAAATGAGTATAATATCAGAGTTATTATTGAAATCTTTGATTATATAAATAAATGTGACTTTTATGTAAGTATATGTATTAAAGATAGATAAAAATGTTAAAATAAATGATTAGACCAATGAGGGTATTTGGTTAGTTTGCGTAATGGTCAAATCAATGAGAGTTTTGATATTGATAAAAAATTAATGTAATCTTAGAGTATAAATAAGTTTTTAATAGGAAGGACTTAATGCAGTGAGAGTGGGATAAGATGAGTGAGGTTATATCAGAAAATTAAGGAACTTGCTAAATTTGCAGTCTTCACGACATGACACAGATGAGTCACGACGTGAGAAAGTACAATATCATTTTCTTTGTAGTAAAAACTTTTAACAACGAATCGGAAATGACATACAACATAGAATACAAGATTAAATAAAGATGAGATATATAGAGTATATAAGAGGGAATATGAGATTAAATGTATACATATCAAGAAAGGATATATAGGTGAGTGAGACTTAATAGAAATAAGATATAATAAAGTACATTATTCCAAGTAGAGATGAAATTAAATAGAGTGTGAGAGATAGAATAGAGAGGAGAAAGAGTCAAAGATAAAGCCAAGATATATGCAGAATATGTGATGAGATGGACGAGTAACTAAGAGGAGAAATAATAATTATGAGTGAGAAAGTAATAAAAGATAGGAGAATAACTCACCAGACCTAGTGTCTGATATATTAGGGATTTCTGTGTTTTTGCAAGTAGAAGTAATAGTAGCTGTGGTATTGGAAGAGAAGACAGAAGCACGAAATCAATATTTAGATTGTAGGATATTACTATTGTATTATTCATTTTATATAAATAGATAAAAATTTATATTGTGTTTATTTGATTTAACCTGGGATAGAAAAGTTTTAAATTTTGAGCATATTTTCCACATTAATAAATAAATTACATTGATAATTCTTATAGATTAGATATTTTAGATCGAGGGTGTCACAAGTTGGTATCAGAGCCATAGTTTAAGTGAATTAGATTTGGTGTATCCATTCCTAGTCTTAAACTGTGGATGATAGATGAGAGGTAGAGATTATGAGCTGGTTTTTGATAAACCATACTAAGAGATCACAAGACACGGCTGAAGGATGTGTGAAGATAAAGATCATGAAGAGCATGAGTATGATAGATTGACTAACCTAAAAGGTTTGAATATATATAAAAATGTAAGATATAAACTTATATAAATTAAAAACTTGATAATGATGATTTTTATTGAGATCACGAGATTATTATGATAGATGCATGAGAGATGATTTGGTTCTCTGTTATAGACGATGATTATGATTTGGGTCTCCAAGATATGACGAGACCAAATCCCAATATGAGATTTATTATTATTGAATCGAATAAGTAATCTGATTGATTAATTTGAGTGACTAATTTGATTGATCCTGTTAATCTGATAAAATTTATGAAATGAGTGATATTAGTTAAAGAGATAAGGTGCTAACTTTGAGGGCCAAAATGATAACCTTAGAGGCGAGGTAAAGAAAAGGGGTAAAATGTAACTTGTAATAGACCTAAAAATGAAACAATATTAAAAAGAATCAGGTCAAAATGAGTTTTAATGAAGAAATTACAAGCCTGTAAAGTTAGATAAAAATTTATTGAAAGCTGATTTGGAAATTTGGCAGCTGCAAGGTGTCAACTTTGCAGCTTAATAAGTTGATATCTACAGTTGATTTGAAATAACTTTGTAAAGTAAAGTTATTGTCTATATAACA
Source organism: Lactuca sativa (assembly GCF_002870075.4). Classification (NCBI taxonomy): domain Eukaryota; kingdom Viridiplantae; phylum Streptophyta; class Magnoliopsida; order Asterales; family Asteraceae; genus Lactuca; species Lactuca sativa. The sequence goes on along the minus strand of NC_056629.2, from coordinate 58,227,724 downwards.
AAGAATCACATGAAGAAGAATCAGACAGAACGGATATGTAGTGAATGAGATATGATTGTTTAAAGATGGTTGTTCAAATATGCAAAATTGTTGAAATGTTCAGACCTCCATGTTCACAGCTGAATAACTCCAGTTTTAGACATATTCAGATGAAACTAATTATATGAAATTTGTAGTACTCCTAACATGCTTTCCAACAATATAAATTTTTTCCAAATCGGAGTTTGTATGATTAAGTAACAAGGCTGGAAAGATTGAGAAAAACCATCAATTTTGCTGGGAAATTATCCTGAGTCAAGGATAGTAAGGGTGATTGATGTGAGAAGTCGATCCATATAATCTGAGCGATCTGAGTGATTTATTTGAGTGATTGATCTAAGCAAATCAGATTGATTCAAATGATTGATTTAATTAGAGTGATTGATCAGAGTAATTGATTAGAGCAATCTGAATGATATGAGAAATTGATGTTAATATAAGTGACTGGCTTAATTGATTTGATTAATGTGAGTAAATGATCTGATTAATCTGAGTAATCGATTGCGTTGAGTAACTGATCAAATTGGTATGAGCAAAGGATTGAATTACCTATTGATCTGAGTAATTTGAGTAAATGATACTCATTTGAGTAATGTTGGTATGAGTGATTGATTTGATTAATTTTAGTGATTGATTTGATTGATCTAAGTAATTGATTTGAGTAATCGATTTGAATGATTTATTGATCCGCGAAATTTAAGTCATTGATTCGAGTGATTTATTTTGATCTACATAATTTATGATCATTTGAGTAGATTAACAATGATAGGATTTTATAGCCTGAGAATATTTGATTTAACCTTATTTCTTGTTCCTTGTTTGGTTGTGGGCTTAGGGTGGAATCAATTATTCGACTGTCTATCGGATCCAACTTTATGTACGACTATGATGAATATAATTAGCAATTACATCAATTGATCAAAGTAACCGATCCGAGTGATTGAGATGAACGATTGAGATTAACTTTGGTAATTGATAATGATCAGAGTGAATGATCAAAGTAATTGATTTTGGTCAAAGTGATTGACAATGAGTAGAGTAATTGACATGAGTAAATAATATTAATCCAATAAAATTTAGTAGTTGATATGAATGAGTAATATTGATCTAAGTGATTGACTCGATTGATCTGAGTAAATTGAGTAATAAAATAATAATTTGAGTAATTCGAGAGATTTATTTGAGAAAATTGATCTGAGTAAATTCATTGATTGATATGAGAGGTTGTGAATATTTAAATAAGTTAATCATATTATATGTATCATAGATATTAATGAGATTGAAATCGATTTGAGTGATTTATGAATGAATGGTCATATTTGAAATATAACTTAGAATAAGATTGCCTTGCGAAGAGTCTAATTTATATTTAATGATTATAATTGTTATGAGTATTTACACTTGTGACTTGAGGATGAGTCGTAAGTCGAGTGTCAAATAACTATTTAGGATGAGTAAGAGACATGGCCAGCTTAAGTATGATAATGGGTTAAGATAAATATAAGATACGAGAAGACTAATAGAGAAATATTCTGAATTTTAGTAAGAATATTGATTGATTCTAATATCTGAAAGAATATTAATGATTAAGAGAAGTAATGATTTGTAATTGTCGTGACCATTTTCCCTAGAAATTAAAATTGATTACTACCAAAGAGTTAGATGAAATTGAAATAAGAAAAGAGTTGAAAAGAGTATAGAAATAAGATGAGATTGAAAAGAGATGAGAGGACATAATATGGCAATTAGAGGAAATGGAAAAAAAACAAACACGTGACAAGATAGAGTACGAGTATGATGAAGTAGCGAGAAAAGAGAACATAGCTAGGTTATGTGATGGTTGAGATCACACATATGATAAAAAGGAAAGAAAAAGTTAAGTGATATTAATGGTTGGGTAAAAGTAGGAAAAAAGATGAAAGATAATATCGACCATGCCATGAGATTTCATAAAAATAGATAAAGCAAATGACGTCCCATAGCAACCATTTAGAGTAAATAAATGGAGAAATTTTGGACATTACATCGATAATTCAAAGAATTGGAAAGTACATTGCTATTTTGAGTTATGAAGTTAAAGAGGAGCATCATTTTAGAAAGGAGGTCATGAAGGGACAAAAAGACCAAGAGAATAAGAAAGGATTTCGAAGACGAAATTCCTTAAAGGGGGGAAGAGTTGTAACAACCCAAAATTTAGAAAGATTGACTTTTAGTCAAATGTTGACCAAAAAGGGCAATTTGGTAATTTATAAGAAAAATATGGGAATATGAAGTTGTAACTTCATGGAGATGGTGAAAACAATTTTAAGTCACTATAATAGGTTATATGAGAGAGTTCTAGAGAAAGAATGCATGAGAAATGCATTTTTGACCTAAAGGGTAAAGTTGGTATTTTTATGCTTTTTAGGCCAACTTCGTGACTTAATAGATTAAGATCTATATTAATCTAATTATATATGACTTAACAAACATGTAGATTATGTTTCCACCTTCGCGTGGATATAAAGATCATCAAAAAGGATAAGAAATGAAGAAGATACGTGCATTTGAAGTTGGGACAAAAACTGCCTCAAGCTAGAATGATATCAGCAACGTACTTGCTGATTGCCAGACCTTACGACCTGAGAATATTTGCTCACGACATGTGAACGAACATATTTAAAGATATAAACTTCCTGTTTACATCATAATACACCCAAATACCCCTATACTTGAGCTCCGTGATTTTGACGATGGAGGAGGATCCAAAAGGCGATTTTGGGCGATTATGGCTTGAATTGAGTATCAAAAACACACTAGGTAATTGATTTCTCCATTTTTAAGCTAGTTAGGGATTGATGATAATTTGATGACTTGAGAAAATTAATGAGCATTATTTTATCAAAGGTTGTTAGTGATATCAATAAGAGTGTTTAGATTCGAATAACAAGCTTTGTATGTAACCCATGAGTGGAATCAATTCAATGAGAATTAGGGTTTAAAACCCTAATTTGTGAATTTGGGAAATTGATCTTCTAGAATTAGATCATAATGAATTAGTTATTATGGAGAGATTAATTCATTGATTGATTAAAATTTTGAGATAGAGAATGTAAAGATAGAATTTAACCTATTGAGTCGTTATTTTTTTTATCTTAAGAGTAATTAAGCTCCTAATAGGCTAATACAAGTATTAAGATTCTTATTAATGTGTAGGAATAGGCCTAAGAGCGAAAGATGGATCAAGAAGCATCAATTGAAAACATGAGCCAAAGTGGGACAATTTGTGTTCAGTAACTGATAAGGTGAGTCATCACGCTCACTCTTTCTTTATGATTGTTATATGTTCGATTTCATATTTATATATGTATGTATGAGAACTTTGAGGCACTAATTGAATTCCATCAAATGATGAGGTAAAAACAGGGCGTGATTATTCATAGATATCGTTTATCTTAGCATGTGTATATGATTGAAATATATGTATGAGATATACATATTGACATGTAGAGGAGCATGTGAAGAGTATACTTCATTTGGGATTGAATTTGATACTTCCTTCGGGATTGATGATGAGATATGAGTATCTCTCCTTTGGGATTGATGATGACATATGAGTATCTTCCCTTCGGGATTGATGATGAGATATTAGTATCTTTCCTTCGGGATAGATGATGAGATGTGAGTATGCTTCCTTCGGGAACAATATTGAAATATGAATATACTCCCTTCGGGGATAAAATTGAGAAATGAGTATAATATCAGAGTTATTATTGAAATCTTTGATTATATAAATAAATGTGACTTTTATGTAAGTATATGTATTAAAGATAGATAAAAATGTTAAAATAAATGATTAGACCAATGAGGGTATTTGGTTAGTTTGCGTAATGGTCAAATCAATGAGAGTTTTGATATTGATAAAAAATTAATGTAATCTTAGAGTATAAATAAGTTTTTAATAGGAAGGACTTAATGCAGTGAGAGTGGGATAAGATGAGTGAGGTTATATCAGAAAATTAAGGAACTTGCTAAATTTGCAGTCTTCACGACATGACACAGATGAGTCACGACGTGAGAAAGTACAATATCATTTTCTTTGTAGTAAAAACTTTTAACAACGAATCGGAAATGACATACAACATAGAATACAAGATTAAATAAAGATGAGATATATAGAGTATATAAGAGGGAATATGAGATTAAATGTATACATATCAAGAAAGGATATATAGGTGAGTGAGACTTAATAGAAATAAGATATAATAAAGTACATTATTCCAAGTAGAGATGAAATTAAATAGAGTGTGAGAGATAGAATAGAGAGGAGAAAGAGTCAAAGATAAAGCCAAGATATATGCAGAATATGTGATGAGATGGACGAGTAACTAAGAGGAGAAATAATAATTATGAGTGAGAAAGTAATAAAAGATAGGAGAATAACTCACCAGACCTAGTGTCTGATATATTAGGGATTTCTGTGTTTTTGCAAGTAGAAGTAATAGTAGCTGTGGTATTGGAAGAGAAGACAGAAGCACGAAATCAATATTTAGATTGTAGGATATTACTATTGTATTATTCATTTTATATAAATAGATAAAAATTTATATTGTGTTTATTTGATTTAACCTGGGATAGAAAAGTTTTAAATTTTGAGCATATTTTCCACATTAATAAATAAATTACATTGATAATTCTTATAGATTAGATATTTTAGATCGAGGGTGTCACAAGTTGGTATCAGAGCCATAGTTTAAGTGAATTAGATTTGGTGTATCCATTCCTAGTCTTAAACTGTGGATGATAGATGAGAGGTAGAGATTATGAGCTGGTTTTTGATAAACCATACTAAGAGATCACAAGACACGGCTGAAGGATGTGTGAAGATAAAGATCATGAAGAGCATGAGTATGATAGATTGACTAACCTAAAAGGTTTGAATATATATAAAAATGTAAGATATAAACTTATATAAATTAAAAACTTGATAATGATGATTTTTATTGAGATCACGAGATTATTATGATAGATGCATGAGAGATGATTTGGTTCTCTGTTATAGACGATGATTATGATTTGGGTCTCCAAGATATGACGAGACCAAATCCCAATATGAGATTTATTATTATTGAATCGAATAAGTAATCTGATTGATTAATTTGAGTGACTAATTTGATTGATCCTGTTAATCTGATAAAATTTATGAAATGAGTGATATTAGTTAAAGAGATAAGGTGCTAACTTTGAGGGCCAAAATGATAACCTTAGAGGCGAGGTAAAGAAAAGGGGTAAAATGTAACTTGTAATAGACCTAAAAATGAAACAATATTAAAAAGAATCAGGTCAAAATGAGTTTTAATGAAGAAATTACAAGCCTGTAAAGTTAGATAAAAATTTATTGAAAGCTGATTTGGAAATTTGGCAGCTGCAAGGTGTCAACTTTGCAGCTTAATAAGTTGATATCTACAGTTGATTTGAAATAACTTTGTAAAGTAAAGTTATTGTCTATATAACAAAGAATCACATGAAGAAGAATCAGACAGAACGGATATGTAGTGAATGAGATATGATTGTTTAAAGATGGTTGTTCAAATATGCAAAATTGTTGAAATGTTCAGACCTCCATGTTCACAGCTGAATAACTCCAGTTTTAGACATATTCAGATGAAACTAATTATATGAAATTTGTAGTACTCCTAACATGCTTTCCAACAATATAAATTTTTTCCAAATCGGAGTTTGTATGATTAAGTAACAAGGCTGGAAAGATTGAGAAAAACCATCAATTTTGCTGGGAAATTATCCTGAGTCAAGGATAGTAAGGGTGATTGATGTGAGAAGTCGATCCATATAATCTGAGCGATCTGAGTGATTTATTTGAGTGATTGATCTATGCAAATCAGATTGATTCAAATGATTGATTTAATTAGAGTGATTGATCAGAGTAATTGATTAGAGCAATCTGAATGATATGAGAAATTGATGTTAATATAAGTGACTGGCTTAATTGATTTGATTAATGTGAGTAAATGATCTGATTAATCTGAGTAATCGATTGCGTTGAGTAACTGATCAAATTGGTATGAGCAAAGGATTGAATTACCTATTGATCTGAGTAATTTGAGTAAATGATACTCATTTGAGTAATGTTGGTATGAGTGATTGATTTGATTAATTTTAGTGATTGATTTGATTGATCTAAGTAATTGATTTGAGTAATCGATTTGAATGATTTATTGATCCGCGAAATTTAAGTCATTGATTCGAGTGATTTATTTTGATCTACATAATTTATGATCATTTGAGTAGATTAACAATGATAGGATTTTATAGCCTGAGAATATTTGATTTAACCTTATTTCTTGTTCCTTGTTTGGTTGTGGGCTTAGGGTGGAATCAATTATTCGACTGTCTATCGGATCCAACTTTATGTACGACTATGATGAATATAATTAGCAATTACATCAATTGATCAAAGTAACCGATCCGAGTGATTGAGATGAACGATTGAGATTAACTTTGGTAATTGATAATGATCAGAGTGAATGATCAAAGTAATTGATTTTGGTCAAAGTGATTGACAATGAGTAGAGTAATTGACATGAGTAAATAATATTAATCCAATAAAATTTAGTAGTTGATATGAATGAGTAATATTGATCTAAGTGATTGACTCGATTGATCTGAGTAAATTGAGTAATAAAATAATAATTTGAGTAATTCGAGAGATTTATTTGAGAAAATTGATCTGAGTAAATTCATTGATTGATATGAGAGGTTGTGAATATTTAAATAAGTTAATCATATTATATGTATCATAGATATTAATGAGATTGAAATCGATTTGAGTGATTTATGAATGAATGGTCATATTTGAAATATAACTTAGAATAAGATTGCCTTGCGAAGAGTCTAATTTATATTTAATGATTATAATTGTTATGAGTATTTACACTTGTGACTTGAGGATGAGTCGTAAGTCGAGTGTCAAATAACTATTTAGGATGAGTAAGAGACATGGCCAGCTTAAGTATGATAATGGGTTAAGATAAATATAAGATACGAGAAGACTAATAGAGAAATATTCTGAATTTTAGTAAGAATATTGATTGATTCTAATATCTGAAAGAATATTAATGATTAAGAGAAGTAATGATTTGTAATTGTCGTGACCATTTTCCCTAGAAATTAAAATTGATTACTACCAAAGAGTTAGATGAAATTGAAATAAGAAAAGAGTTGAAAAGAGTATAGAAATAAGATGAGATTGAAAAGAGATGAGAGGACATAGTATGGCAATTAGAGGAAATGGAAAAAAAACAAACACGTGACAAGATAGAGTACGAGTATGATGAAGTAGCGAGAAAAGAGAACATAGCTAGGTTATGTGATGGTTGAGATCACACATATGATAAAAAGGAAAGAAAAAGTTAAGTGATATTAATGGTTGGGTAAAAGTAGGAAAAAAGATGAAAGATAATATCGACCATGCCATGAGATTTCATAAAAATAGATAAAGCAAATGACGTCCCATAGCAACCATTTAGAGTAAATAAATGGAGAAATTTTGGACATTACATCGATAATTCAAAGAATTGGAAAGTACATTGCTATTTTGAGTTATGAAGTTAAAGAGGAGCATCATTTTAGAAAGGAGGTCATGAAGGGACAAAAAGACCAAGAGAATAAGAAAGGATTTCGAAGACGAAATTCCTTAAAGGGGGGAAGAGTTGTAACAACCCAAAATTTAGAAAGATTGACTTTTAGTCAAATGTTGACCAAAAAGGGCAATTTGGTAATTTATAAGAAAAATATGGGAATATGAAGTTGTAACTTCATGGAGATGGTGAAAACAATTTTAAGTCACTATAATAGGTTATATGAGAGAGTTCTAGAGAAAGAATGCATGAGAAATGCATTTTTGACCTAAAGGGTAAAGTTGGTATTTTTATGCTTTTTAGGCCAACTTCGTGACTTAATAGATTAAGATCTATATTAATCTAATTATATATGACTTAACAAACATGTAGATTATGTTTCCACCTTCGCGTGGATATAAAGATCATCAAAAAGGATAAGAAATGAAGAAGATACGTGCATTTGAAGTTGGGACAAAAACTGCCTCAAGCTAGAATGATATCAGCAACGTACTTGCTGATTGCCAGACCTTACGACCTGAGAATATTTGCTCACGACATGTGAACGAACATATTTAAAGATATAAACTTCCTGTTTACATCATAATACACCCAAATACCCCTATACTTGAGCTCCGTGATTTTGACGATGGAGGAGGATCCAAAAGACGATTTTGGGCGATTATGGCTTGAATTGAGTATCAAAAACACACTAGGTAATTGATTTCTCCATTTTTAAGCTAGTTAGGGATTGATGATAATTTGATGACTTGAGAAAATTAATGAGCATTATTTTATCAAAGGTTGTTAGTGATATCAATAAGAGTGTTTAGATTCGAATAACAAGCTTTGTATGTAACCCATGAGTGGAATCAATTCAATGAGAATTAGGGTTTAAAACCCTAATTTGTGAATTTGGGAAATTGATCTTCTAGAATTAGATCATAATGAATTAGTTATTATGGAGAGATTAATTCATTGATTGATTAAAATTTTGAGATAGAGAATGTAAAGATAGAATTTAACCTATTGAGTCGTTATTTTTTTTATCTTAAGAGTAATTAAGCTCCTAATAGGCTAATACAAGTATTAAGATTCTTATTAATGTGTAGGAATAGGCCTAAGAGCGAAAGATGGATCAAGAAGCATCAATTGAAAACATGAGCCAAAGTGGGACAATTTGTGTTCAGTAACTGATAAGGTGAGTCATCACGCTCACTCTTTCTTTATGATTGTTATATGTTCGATTTCATATTTATATATGTATGTATGAGAACTTTGAGGCACTAATTGAATTCCATCAAATGATGAGGTAAAAACAGGGCGTGATTATTCATAGATATCGTTTATCTTAGCATGTGTATATGATTGAAATATATGTATGAGATATACATATTGACATGTAGAGGAGCATGTGAAGAGTATACTTCATTTGGGATTGAATTTGATACTTCCTTCGGGATTGATGATGAGATATGAGTATCTCTCCTTTGGGATTGATGATGACATATGAGTATCTTCCCTTCGGGATTGATGATGAGATATTAGTATCTTTCCTTCGGGATAGATGATGAGATGTGAGTATGCTTCCTTCGGGAACAATATTGAAATATGAATATACTCCCTTCGGGGATAAAATTGAGAAATGAGTATAATATCAGAGTTATTATTGAAATCTTTGATTATATAAATAAATGTGACTTTTATGTAAGTATATGTATTAAAGATAGATAAAAATGTTAAAATAAATGATTAGACCAATGAGGGTATTTGGTTAGTTTGCGTAATGGTCAAATCAATGAGAGTTTTGATATTGATAAAAAATTAATGTAATCTTAGAGTATAAATAAGTTTTTAATAGGAAGGACTTAATGCAGTGAGAGTGGGATAAGATGAGTGAGGTTATATCAGAAAATTAAGGAACTTGCTAAATTTGCAGTCTTCACGACATGACACAGATGAGTCACGACGTGAGAAAGTACAATATCATTTTCTTTGTAGTAAAAACTTTTAACAACGAATCGGAAATGACATACAACATAGAATACAAGATTAAATAAAGATGAGATATATAGAGTATATAAGAGGGAATATGAGATTAAATGTATACATATCAAGAAAGGATATATAGGTGAGTGAGACTTAATAGAAATAAGATATAATAAAGTACATTATTCCAAGTAGAGATGAAATTAAATAGAGTGTGAGAGATAGAATAGAGAGGAGAAAGAGTCAAAGATAAAGCCAAGATATATGCAGAATATGTGATGAGATGGACGAGTAACTAAGAGGAGAAATAATAATTATGAGTGAGAAAGTAATAAAAGATAGGAGAATAACTCACCAGACCTAGTGTCTGATATATTAGGGATTTCTGTGTTTTTGCAAGTAGAAGTAATAGTAGCTGTGGTATTGGAAGAGAAGACAGAAGCACGAAATCAATATTTAGATTGTAGGATATTACTATTGTATTATTCATTTTATATAAATAGATAAAAATTTATATTGTGTTTATTTGATTTAACCTGGGATAGAAAAGTTTTAAATTTTGAGCATATTTTCCACATTAATAAATAAATTACATTGATAATTCTTATAGATTAGATATTTTAGATCGAGGGTGTCACAAGTTGGTATCAGAGCCATAGTTTAAGTGAATTAGATTTGGTGTATCCATTCCTAGTCTTAAACTGTGGATGATAGATGAGAGGTAGAGATTATGAGCTGGTTTTTGATAAACCATACTAAGAGATCACAAGACACGGCTGAAGGATGTGTGAAGATAAAGATCATGAAGAGCATGAGTATGATAGATTGACTAACCTAAAAGGTTTGAATATATATAAAAATGTAAGATATAAACTTATATAAATTAAAAACTTGATAATGATGATTTTTATTGAGATCACGAGATTATTATGATAGATGCATGAGAGATGATTTGGTTCTCTGTTATAGACGATGATTATGATTTGGGTCTCCAAGATATGACGAGACCAAATCCCAATATGAGATTTATTATTATTGAATCGAATAAGTAATCTGATTGATTAATTTGAGTGACTAATTTGATTGATCCTGTTAATCTGATAAAATTTATGAAATGAGTGATATTAGTTAAAGAGATAAGGTGCTAACTTTGAGGGCCAAAATGATAACCTTAGAGGCGAGGTAAAGAAAAGGGGTAAAATGTAACTTGTAATAGACCTAAAAATGAAACAATATTAAAAAGAATCAGGTCAAAATGAGTTTTAATGAAGAAATTACAAGCCTGTAAAGTTAGATAAAAATTTATTGAAAGCTGATTTGGAAATTTGGCAGCTGCAAGGTGTCAACTTTGCAGCTTAATAAGTTGATATCTACAGTTGATTTGAAATAACTTTGTAAAGTAAAGTTATTGTCTATATAACAAAGAATCACATGAAGAAGAATCAGACAGAACGGATATGTAGTGAATGAGATATGATTGTTTAAAGATGGTTGTTCAAATATGCAAAATTGTTGAAATGTTCAGACCTCCATGTTCACAGCTGAATAACTCCAGTTTTAGACATATTCAGATGAAACTAATTATATGAAATTTGTAGTACTCCTAACATGCTTTCCAACAATATAAATTTTTTCCAAATCGGAGTTTGTATGATTAAGTAACAAGGCTGGAAAGATTGAGAAAAACCATCAATTTTGCTGGGAAATTATCCTGAGTCAAGGATAGTAAGGGTGATTGATGTGAGAAGTCGATCCATATAATCTGAGCGATCTGAGTGATTTATTTGAGTGATTGATCTAAGCAAATCAGATTGATTCAAATGATTGATTTAATTAGAGTGATTGATCAGAGTAATTGATTAGAGCAATCTGAATGATATGAGAAATTGATGTTAATATAAGTGACTGGCTTAATTGATTTGATTAATGTGAGTAAATGATCTGATTAATCTGAGTAATCGATTGCGTTGAGTAACTGATCAAATTGGTATGAGCAAAGGATTGAATTACCTATTGATCTGAGTAATTTGAGTAAATGATACTCATTTGAGTAATGTTGGTATGAGTGATTGATTTGATTAATTTTAGTGATTGATTTGATTGATCTAAGTAATTGATTTGAGTAATCGATTTGAATGATTTATTGATCCGCGAAATTTAAGTCATTGATTCGAGTGATTTATTTTGATCTACATAATTTATGATCATTTGAGTAGATTAACAATGATAGGATTTTATAGCCTGAGAATATTTGATTTAACCTTATTTCTTGTTCCTTGTTTGGTTGTGGGCTTAGGGTGGAATCAATTATTCGACTGTCTATCGGATCCAACTTTATGTACGACTATGATGAATATAATTAGCAATTACATCAATTGATCAAAGTAACCGATCCGAGTGATTGAGATGAACGATTGAGATTAACTTTGGTAATTGATAATGATCAGAGTGAATGATCAAAGTAATTGATTTTGGTCAAAGTGATTGACAATGAGTAGAGTAATTGACATGAGTAAATAATATTAATCCAATAAAATTTAGTAGTTGATATGAATGAGTAATATTGATCTAAGTGATTGACTCGATTGATCTGAGTAAATTGAGTAATAAAATAATAATTTGAGTAATTCGAGAGATTTATTTGAGAAAATTGATCTGAGTAAATTCATTGATTGATATGAGAGGTTGTGAATATTTAAATAAGTTAATCATATTATATGTATCATAGATATTAATGAGATTGAAATCGATTTGAGTGATTTATGAATGAATGGTCATATTTGAAATATAACTTAGAATAAGATTGCCTTGCGAAGAGTCTAATTTATATTTAATGATTATAATTGTTATGAGTATTTACACTTGTGACTTGAGGATGAGTCGTAAGTCGAGTGTCAAATAACTATTTAGGATGAGTAAGAGACATGGCCAGCTTAAGTATGATAATGGGTTAAGATAAATATAAGATACGAGAAGACTAATAGAGAAATATTCTGAATTTTAGTAAGAATATTGATTGATTCTAATATCTGAAAGAATATTAATGATTAAGAGAAGTAATGATTTGTAATTGTCGTGACCATTTTCCCTAGAAATTAAAATTGATTACTACCAAAGAGTTAGATGAAATTGAAATAAGAAAAGAGTTGAAAAGAGTATAGAAATAAGATGAGATTGAAAAGAGATGAGAGGACATAATATGGCAATTAGAGGAAATGGAAAAAAAACAAACACGTGACAAGATAGAGTACGAGTATGATGAAGTAGCGAGAAAAGAGAACATAGCTAGGTTATGTGATGGTTGAGATCACACATATGATAAAAAGGAAAGAAAAAGTTAAGTGATATTAATGGTTGGGTAAAAGTAGGAAAAAAGATGAAAGATAATATCGACCATGCCATGAGATTTCATAAAAATAGATAAAGCAAATGACGTCCCATAGCAACCATTTAGAGTAAATAAATGGAGAAATTTTGGACATTACATCGATAATTCAAAGAATTGGAAAGTACATTGCTATTTTGAGTTATGAAGTTAAAGAGGAGCATCATTTTAGAAAGGAGGTCATGAAGGGACAAAAAGACCAAGAGAATAAGAAAGGATTTCGAAGACGAAATTCCTTAAAGGGGGGAAGAGTTGTAACAACCCAAAATTTAGAAAGATTGACTTTTAGTCAAATGTTGACCAAAAAGGGCAATTTGGTAATTTATAAGAAAAATATGGGAATATGAAGTTGTAACTTCATGGAGATGGTGAAAACAATTTTAAGTCACTATAATAGGTTATATGAGAGAGTTCTAGAGAAAGAATGCATGAGAAATGCATTTTTGACCTAAAGGGTAAAGTTGGTATTTTTATGCTTTTTAGGCCAACTTCGTGACTTAATAGATTAAGATCTATATTAATCTAATTATATATGACTTAACAAACATGTAGATTATGTTTCCACCTTCGCGTGGATATAAAGATCATCAAAAAGGATAAGAAATGAAGAAGATACGTGCATTTGAAGTTGGGACAAAAACTGCCTCAAGCTAGAATGATATCAGCAACGTACTTGCTGATTGCCAGACCTTACGACCTGAGAATATTTGCTCACGACATGTGAACGAACATATTTAAAGATATAAACTTCCTGTTTACATCATAATACACCCAAATACCCCTATACTTGAGCTCCGTGATTTTGACGATGGAGGAGGATCCAAAAGGCGATTTTGGGCGATTATGGCTTGAATTGAGTATCAAAAACACACTAGGTAATTGATTTCTCCATTTTTAAGCTAGTTAGGGATTGATGATAATTTGATGACTTGAGAAAATTAATGAGCATTATTTTATCAAAGGTTGTTAGTGATATCAATAAGAGTGTTTAGATTCGAATAACAAGCTTTGTATGTAACCCATGAGTGGAATCAATTCAATGAGAATTAGGGTTTAAAACCCTAATTTGTGAATTTGGGAAATTGATCTTCTAGAATTAGATCATAATGAATTAGTTATTATGGAGAGATTAATTCATTGATTGATTAAAATTTTGAGATAGAGAATGTAAAGATAGAATTTAACCTATTGAGTCGTTATTTTTTTTATCTTAAGAGTAATTAAGCTCCTAATAGGCTAATACAAGTATTAAGATTCTTATTAATGTGTAGGAATAGGCCTAAGAGCGAAAGATGGATCAAGAAGCATCAATTGAAAACATGAGCCAAAGTGGGACAATTTGTGTTCAGTAACTGATAAGGTGAGTCATCACGCTCACTCTTTCTTTATGATTGTTATATGTTCGATTTCATATTTATATATGTATGTATGAGAACTTTGAGGCACTAATTGAATTCCATCAAATGATGAGGTAAAAACAGGGCGTGATTATTCATAGATATCGTTTATCTTAGCATGTGTATATGATTGAAATATATGTATGAGATATACATATTGACATGTAGAGGAGCATGTGAAGAGTATACTTCATTTGGGATTGAATTTGATACTTCCTTCGGGATTGATGATGAGATATGAGTATCTCTCCTTCGGGATTGATGATGACATATGAGTATCTTCCCTTCGGGATTGATGATGAGATATTAGTATCTTTCCTTCGGGATAGATGATGAGATGTGAGTATGCTTCCTTCGGGAACAATATTGAAATATGAATATACTCCCTTCAGGGATAAAATTGAGAAATGAGTATAATATCAGAGTTATTATTGAAATCTTTGATTATATAAATAAATGTGACTTTTATGTAAGTATATGTATTAAAGATAGATAAAAATGTTAAAATAAATGATTAGACCAATGAGGGTATTTGGTTAGTTTGCGTAATGGTCAAATCAATGAGAGTTTTGATATTGATAAAAAATTAATGTAATCTTAGAGTATAAATAAGTTTTTAATAGGAAGGACTTAATGCAGTGAGAGTGGGATAAGATGAGTGAGGTTATATCAGAAAATTAAGGAACTTGCTAAATTTGCAGTCTTCACGACATGACACAGATGAGTCACGACGTGAGAAAGTACAATATCATTTTCTTTGTAGTAAAAACTTTTAACAACGAATCGGAAATGACATACAACATAGAATACAAGATTAAATAAAGATGAGATATATAGAGTATATAAGAGGGAATATGAGATTAAATGTATACATATCAAGAAAGGATATATAGGTGAGTGAGACTTAATAGAAATAAGATATAATAAAGTACATTATTCCAAGTAGAGATGAAATTAAATAGAGTGTGAGAGATAGAATAGAGAGGAGAAAGAGTCAAAGATAAAGCCAAGATATATGCAGAATATGTGATGAGATGGACGAGTAACTAAGAGGAGAAATAATAATTATGAGTGAGAAAGTAATAAAAGATAGGAGAATAACTCACCAGACCTAGTGTCTGATATATTAGGGATTTCTGTGTTTTTGCAAGTAGAAGTAATAGTAGCTGTGGTATTGGAAGAGAAGACAGAAGCACGAAATCAATATTTAGATTGTAGGATATTACTATTGTATTATTCATTTTATATAAATAGATAAAAATTTATATTGTGTTTATTTGATTTAACCTGGGATAGAAAAGTTTTAAATTTTGAGCATATTTTCCACATTAATAAATAAATTACATTGATAATTCTTATAGATTAGATATTTTAGATCGAGGGTGTCACAAGTTGGTATCAGAGCCATAGTTTAAGTGAATTAGATTTGGTGTATCCATTCCTAGTCTTAAACTGTGGATGATAGATGAGAGGTAGAGATTATGAGCTGGTTTTTGATAAACCATACTAAGAGATCACAAGACACGGCTGAAGGATGTGTGAAGATAAAGATCATGAAGAGCATGAGTATGATAGATTGACTAACCTAAAAGGTTTGAATATATATAAAAATGTAAGATATAAACTTATATAAATTAAAAACTTGATAATGATGATTTTTATTGAGATCACGAGATTATTATGATAGATGCATGAGAGATGATTTGGTTCTCTGTTATAGACGATGATTATGATTTGGGTCTCCAAGATATGACGAGACCAAATCCCAATATGAGATTTATTATTATTGAATCGAATAAGTAATCTGATTGATTAATTTGAGTGACTAATTTGATTGATCCTGTTAATCTGATAAAATTTATGAAATGAGTGATATTAGTTAAAGAGATAAGGTGCTAACTTTGAGGGCCAAAATGATAACCTTAGAGGCGAGGTAAAGAAAAGGGGTAAAATGTAACTTGTAATAGACCTAAAAATGAAACAATATTAAAAAGAATCAGGTCAAAATGAGTTTTAATGAAGAAATTACAAGCCTGTAAAGTTAGATAAAAATTTATTGAAAGCTGATTTGGAAATTTGGCAGCTGCAAGGTGTCAACTTTGCAGCTTAATAAGTTGATATCTACAGTTGATTTGAAATAACTTTGTAAAGTAAAGTTATTGTCTATATAACAAAGAATCACATGAAGAAGAATCAGACAGAACGGATATGTAGTGAATGAGATATGATTGTTTAAAGATGGTTGTTCAAATATGCAAAATTGTTGAAATGTTCAGACCTCCATGTTCACAGCTGAATAACTCCAGTTTTAGACATATTCAGATGAAACTAATTATATGAAATTTGTAGTACTCCTAACATGCTTTCCAACAATATAAATTTTTTCCAAATCGAAGTTTGTATGATTAAGTAACAAGGCTGGAAAGATTGAGAAAAACCATCAATTTTGCTGGGAAATTATCCTGAGTCAAGGATAGTAAGGGTGATTGATGTGAGAAGTCGATCCATATAATCTGAGCGATCTGAGTGATTTATTTGAGTGATTGATCTAAGCAAATAAGATTGATTCAAGTGATTGATTTAATTAGAGTGATTGATCAGAGTAATTGATTAGAGCAATCTGAATGATATGAGAAATTGATGTTAATATAAGTGACTGGCTTAATTGATTTGATTAATGTGAGTAAATGATCTGATTAATCTGAGTAATCGATTGCGTTGAGTAACTGATCAAATTGGTATGAGCAAAGGATTGAATTACCTATTGATCTGAGTAATTTGAGTAAATGATACTCATTTGAGTAATGTTGGTATGAGTGATTGATTTGATTAATTTTAGTGATTGATTTGATTGATCTAAGTAATTGATTTGAGTAATCGATTTGAATGATTTATTGATCCGCGAAATTTAAGTCATTGATTCGAGTGATTTATTTTGATCTACATAATTTATGATCATTTGAGTAGATTAACAATGATAGGATTTTATAGCCTGAGAATATTTGATTTAACCTTATTTCTTGTTCCTTGTTTGGTTGTGGGCTTAGGGTGGAATCAATTATTCGACTGTCTATCGGATCCAACTTTATGTACGACTATGATGAATATAATTAGCAATTACATCAATTGATCAAAGTAACCGATCCGAGTGATTGAGATGAACGATTGAGATTAACTTTGGTAATTGATAATGATCAGAGTGAATGATCAAAGTAATTGATTTTGGTCAAAGTGATTGACAATGAGTAGAGTAATTGACATGAGTAAATAATATTAATCCAATAAAATTTAGTAGTTGATATGAATGAGTAATATTGATCTAAGTGATTGACTCGATTGATCTGAGTAAATTGAGTAATAAAATAATAATTTGAGTAATTCGAGAGATTTATTTGAGAAAATTGATCTGAGTAAATTCATTGATTGATATGAGAGGTTGTGAATATTTAAATAAGTTAATCATATTATATGTATCATAGATATTAATGAGATTGAAATCGATTTGAGTGATTTATGAATGAATGGTCATATTTGAAATATAACTTAGAATAAGATTGCCTTGCGAAGAGTCTAATTTATATTTAATGATTATAATTGTTATGAGTATTTACACTTGTGACTTGAGGATGAGTCGTAAGTCGAGTGTCAAATAACTATTTAGGATGAGTAAGAGACATGGCCAGCTTAAGTATGATAATGGGTTAAGATAAATATAAGATACGAGAAGACTAATAGAGAAATATTCTGAATTTTAGTAAGAATATTGATTGATTCTAATATCTGAAAGAATATTAATGATTAAGAGAAGTAATGATTTGTAATTGTCGTGACCATTTTCCCTAGAAATTAAAATTGATTACTACCAAAGAGTTAGATGAAATTGAAATAAGAAAAGAGTTGAAAAGAGTATAGAAATAAGATGAGATTGAAAAGAGATGAGAGGACATAATATGTCAATTAGAGGAAATGGAAAAAAAAACAAACACGTGACAAGATAGAGTACGAGTATGATGAAGTAGCGAGAAAAGAGAACATAGCTAGGTTATGTGATGGTTGAGATCACACATATGATAAAAAGGAAAGAAAAAGTTAAGTGATATTAATGGTTGGGTAAAAGTAGGAAAAAAGATGAAAGATAATATCGACCATGCCATGAGATTTCATAAAAATAGATAAAGCAAATGACGTCCCATAGCAACCATTTAGAGTAAATAAATGGAGAAATTTTGGACATTACATCGATAATTCAAAGAATTGGAAAGTACATTGCTATTTTGAGTTATGAAGTTAAAGAGGAGCATCATTTTAGAAAGGAGGTCATGAAGGGACAAAAAGACCAAGAGAATAAGAAAGGATTTCGAAGACGAAATTCCTTAAAGGGGGGAAGAGTTGTAACAACCCAAAATTTAGAAAGATTGACTTTTAGTCAAATGTTGACCAAAAAGGGCAATTTGGTCATTTATAAGAAAAATATGGGAATATGAAGTTGTAACTTCATGGAGATGGTGAAAACAATTTTAAGTCACTATAATAGGTTATATGAGAGAGTTCTAGAGAAAGAATGCATGAGAAATGCATTTTTGACCTAAAGGGTAAAATTGGTATTTTTATGCTTTTTAGGCCAACTTCGTGACTTAATAGATTAAGATTTGTATTAACCCAATTATATATGACATAAAAACATGTATATTATTTTTTTCACCTTCGCGTGGATATAAAGATCATCAAAAACGGATAAGGATCGAAGAAGATATGTGTATTTGAAGTTGGGACAAAAACTGCCTCAAGCTGGAATGATATTAGCAACGTACTTGCTGATTTCCAGATCCCACGACATGAGAATATGTGCCCACGACGTGAGAAAGAACATATTTAAATATATTAGCTTCCTGTTTATGACATAATACTCCCAAATACCCTATACTTGAGCTCCGACGATTTTAACGATGGAGGAGGACCCAAAAGGCAATTTTGGGCGATTATGGCTTGAATAGAGAATGAAAAGATAGAGTTTAACCTATTGAGTGGTTATTTTGATCTTCAGAGTAATTAAGATCCTAATAGGCTAAGGCAAGTATTAAGATTCTTAATAATGTGTATGAATAGGCTTAAGAGCGAAAGATGGATCAAGAAGCTTCAATTGACAACAGGATCCAAAGTGGGACAATTTGTGTTCACTAACTGATAAGGTGAGTCATCACGCTCACTCTTTCTTTATGATTGTTATATGTTTGATTTCAAATTTATATATGTATGTATGAGAACTTTGAGGCACTAATTGAACGCCATCAAATGATGAGGTAAAAACAGGGCGTGATTGTTCATAGATATCGTTTATGTTAGCATGTGTGTATGATTGAAATATATGTATGAGATATACATATTGACATGTAGAGGAGCATGTGAAGAGTATACTTCCTTCAGGATTAAGTTTGATACTTCCTTCGGGATTGATGATGAGATATGAGTATCTCTCCTTCGGGATTGATGATGACATATGAGTATCTTCCCTTCGGGATTGATGATGAGATATGAGTATCTTTCCTTCAAGATAGATGATGAGATGTGACTATGCTTCCTTCGGGAACAATATTGAAATATGAAAATACTCCCTTCAGGGATAAAATTGAGAAATGAGTATAATATCAAAGTTGTTATTGAAATCTTTGATTATATAAATAAATGTGACTTTTATGTAAGTATATGTATTAAAGATAGATAAAAATGTTAAAATAAATGATTAGACCAATGAGGGTATTTGGTTAGTTTGCGTAATGGTCAAATCAATGAGAGTTTTGATATTCATAAAAAATTAATGTAGTCTTAGAGTATAAATAAGTTTTTAATGGGAATGACTTAATGCAGTGAAAGTGGGATAAGATGAGTGAGGGTATATCAAGAAATTAATGAAGTTGTTGAATTTGCAGTATTCACAACGTGAGAAAGTACAATACCTTTTTCTTTGTAATAAAAACTTTCAACAACGAATCAGAAATGACATACATCATAGAATATAAGATTAAATAAAGATGAGATATATAGAGTATATGAGATGGAATATGAGATGAAATATATACATATATATGAAGCAAATAAGATCAAGAAAGGATATAGGTGTGTGAGACTTAACAAAAATACGATATAATAAAGTACATTATTCTCAGTACAGATGAAATTAAATAGAGTGGGAGAGATAGAATAGAGACGAGAAAGAGTCAAAGACAAATTCAAGATAGGTGCAGAATATGTGATGAGCTGGATGAGTAACTAAGAGGAGAAATAATAATTATGAGTGAGAAAGTAATAAAAGATAGGAGAATAACTCACCAGACCTAGTGTCTAATGTAGTAGGGATTTCTTTGTTTTTGCAGGTAAATGTAATAGTAGTTGTGGTATTGGAAGAGAAGACATGAGCACAAAATCAAGATTTAGATTGTAGGATGCAATTAGTGTAATCTTCATTTTATATAAATAGATAAAATTTATATTGTGTTTATTTGATTTAACCTGGGATACAAAAGTTTTAAAATTTGAGCATATTTTCCTGATTAGATCGAGGGTGTCACAGTGGAACACTAGCAAGCTCGCCACCTATAGGTGTTAATGATCATGCTTTTCAGGGAAAGTGAAAGAATTTTCATACATGTACTCCATCCCCATTGAAATATATTGCTATGGAATCACCAAATCATTATTTTCTACTCATTACTTATAGTGATCTTTTAAGGTAGGTCCCTTGCGATCATTGGATTCAGATTGGGGTGTGAGAATAACGAGAATGGATAATCGGATTAACTATTTGGTGATATATATATATATATATATATATATATATATATATATATATATATATATATATATATATATATATATTGAGCTGAAAACTCTATGTGCTCACCTGATTCACAATCCTGACCCACTTAGTTTCTTTGTATCACCGGTAGCGGTACGAAGGCATAGGAATAGTGATTTAAATTCACCAAGAGATTTAACGAGTGTAAGGCGTGTAATAACTAATTTATGCTTACGCTTTCTGTATCAGTTATGACCTCCGAGGTTTTCAAATATTAAATAAAAAATGTTTTGATGTAAATTTTATCTTACAACGAAAATGTTTTGGGACAAATTATGCACTAATATATTCTTTAAATGATACTCTATTTTAGATAAGCATAAAGTAAAAAAGTTTTATTTAGTCGCAAAAATTGGGGATGTTATATTTGGTATTAGAGCATTAGTCTAAGGGAACCATAAATTTTGGAAAATTGTAGACTTAAACTTAGAATGCTAAGTGGTGATTGTGAGATGTGTGTCTGTGTGTGTCTATTATATTTTAGGTAGTATACCTGAAATGACACTAACACTAGAATACTTTAGGTATGTGCCTTAAATTGTTATTATATGCTAAATGATTTGTATTATAGCATGATTTAGGTTGCCTACGTAGATTGCTATTACTTGAATAGATCTAAGGTTTGCTGCCAAACTTTGATTTGGAAACTTTATGTGTTCATGATTCTAAATGTATAATTAATTAGAATTGACGTAAAACTTTTCATGGTGACGGGGAGGAATATGCAGTTAACATAAATAGAACCTTTACCTATCATATTATACTTGAGACTTGGGTACACTGAACGATTGTTTGGTGTACAGAACGTCATGGTAAGAAAACATGGTGGACTGGGAAATGATAACGAAAACTAGAGTTGTAGTAGCAGCTGAACTAATCACAATGGCAAGAGTTTAATCCATGTTTCAAGAAATTCTAGTAGAGCAAATGAAGGAGACCATACAACTACTCTAAGGGAATATTAGAGAAGTCACTGCACCAATCTTTGAACCAGAGGTGAATGAACGTCAATCCGAAGAGAGAAGCTATAGTAGGATTTTAAATCAAGCTGGACCACAAATGGTTAGGAGGAACCACCCAGACGAAGGGATTGATAGGAACGAATGCAACCACAAGGACTTTACAACTTGAAAGTTGTCGAATTTTAATGGGAAAAAAGATCCGGTTAGAGTTATAGATTGGATTTATATGATGGAGCTAACCTTCCTAACGTGTGATTGCAAGGGCAAGCTACAAACCACATATGTTATGTGACAGTTTAAGGTGCAGTTGTTCGTTGGTTGTAACACCCGTAGATTCGGGCTAGTCAATTTTGAGACAAAAATGAATTTTTGATAGAGTATTATTTAGAATAAATAATATTAACCAAGTTATACTTTATGTCACAAGGGTTCTGTACATATAAAGAACACTGAAATCTAATTTATAACGAAGAAGTTATGACCCGTCGAAGTTTTGCAATTAAACTGACCCGGCTCCGTGTAACGAAAAAAGTGAATTTTTTACGAAATACTTTTTGGCCTTAGTAATTTAAACGAAATTCATAGTATACATTAAACCGAGAGCATGCATATAGAGAACGTCCAAATCTAACTTCGTTTGAGGAAGTTATGATTTTTCTAAGATTTTTGCATAGCAGTATACAGCCCGGAAATTGAATTTTAGATCAGTCAAATTTAAGCCAAAATGATCTAAATGAGAATTGAAGGTCTCATTAATAGGATTTCAACAATAAAAATACAGTTGAAAACGGAGTCTGTACGTAGAAGTTATGAATTTTACACGGTCGTTAACAATGTAATCTTCTCATACTGTTAAATTTAAGATTGGTCGGGAATTAGTTGATGAGGTCAATAGGAAAGTTGTAGATATTGTCAATAACTACGCGTGGATATAAAGAACGTCAAAAACGGAGAACGTATGCGGAAGTTATGAATTATTTAAGATTGGATATTTATTCGCATCCAGCGCCACGTGTCAGCACCAGGCGAAGCCTTGGAGCCTACCCAAGGTCATGACGTGAATTTTAATTTCACGTTATGAATCGCCCCCAAAGAGCCTATAAATAAAGGCGCAAATCATCCATTTTCTTCACACCACAACCCTTTTTTCTCTCTCTATACTCCAAACCTATCCCTCCCCTTACCTAGCACTTCCTAAGTGTTAGAGGCAAGTCCTGGAGTGCCAAAAGGCTCCAAGAAGAAGAGATTTCGGCTCAGAAGTTCTGCCCCCGCAAACCCTAGTTCCTAGCCAAACCTCCTAGTAAGTGAGTTATGCTTACCCTAGTTTAAGTATAGTTTATGTTTAAGTTCAATATTGTTATTATGAACCTATAAACAATATATGTTATAAAATATAATATACAAAGTGTTATTATAATATCTTTTAACTACTCGCGGTACAGGGAATCTGGTTTGAAGGACCACATAGGGTTGTTGGATTTCAGAAGTGCGTAAATGCCAAAATGGTCCTGCCCTCCGGTGTTTCATGTCTGGCCCCTGTCTGTACATACTAGTTGAAAAGTATTGTTTAACATTTATAAAACAATATCGCTCGTAAATAGTCCTAATAAATATTAGACTTAAATATAGTGGTAATAATAGTAGGTGCCGTCGAAGGAGAATAAAATTGTTAGTAGCGAAGCGCTGCCCGAGTTTGGAATCATCACTTTAACAAGTGAGTGCATAGTCCCTTTCATGAACATGATTTTAATACAAGTATTGATTAAAGTATTAAATATATGTTTGTGTGTGAAATATTTTATATTGCCTGAAATACATGTTAAGAGCATATCTGATAACATATGATGATTTAGGATACAAAGTAAACCAAAATTAATTACGAGGAATATTGGGTAGTATCTCCTTATGAATACAAGTGAGCTATACACAGAGGGTAGAACTTTAAAACTTGTCATTGATCTGAGAGCATGGATTAGACTTAGTCATTTATCCTTAGTCCGAGAGTATGGAGAGGACATAGTTATTTTTCATTAATCCGGGGGCATGGATTAGACATAGTCAATTGTCCCTAGTCCAAGAGTATGGAATGCGCATAGTTATTAATCTGAGAGCATGTATTAGACATACCCGATTCGAGAGTATAGATCGTGTCGTCAAGACGATCAACGAGGTGGGGTAAAATGTCTTATATGAGGTGAAATTGTATATATTGTGAGTTCTAAAATATATATATATATATATGATATAAAATTGTGGGATTTCAAATCCCTATATACTCACCAAGTTACCTAAACTGACCCACTTGGTTTATTTGTATCACAGGTGTCGATATGAAGCTACATTACACTGAGAGATTAAAAGAGATGTAAAACACTAGTTTAAATGAATGTAAGGTCTGTTTATGATAATGTTTTTGTATTGACGACGACATCCCAAAATTTTAATATAAACAAAATACATTTCTTTGGAAATGCTTTGATAATGTATTTATCATATTTTCTAGGAACAAATTCTACAGTATTATTTTTTAAAATGATTACTATGATTTTCAAATAAGCATAAATAAAATTTTTAAAATGACCGTGAATATGGGGATGTAACATTAGTGGAACATGTTAGGAAAGACCATGAGCCCTAACTAGCCACTGCAACTGACGCAGGCAGAGTTCTTGGTACACTTCAAATGCATGTTATACTCGGCCCAAAACATGGTAGAGGTAGAGAACAAGTTTCTGACACTAAATAAGGACAACATGTCCGTTTATGAGTATACTAATGCCTTCATAGATAAAATGGAGTTTTCCTTGCGTATCTGCCGAGCTAGTGAAAGTTGATAATATGCGAAGGGACTACCATGGGAGTACTATGTGCCAATATGTCAAGCAACTACTCTTGAGGTAGCCATATGGGTTGCCAAATTTGTTGAAGACTTGATAAAGGGAAGAACCATCGACAAAGTTGAAGTAGGCGAGAAGAAGAAGGGTGAAGGATTTTCAAAATTCGATAAGAAGAGTAGACTCTCAAATTCTAACCCCAAAAACTGGAAGTTTGCGGATAAAAATGAGGCGAAGTGGTGTGAAAAGTGCAAGGTGAAACATGTTGGGAAATACATAGAAGATGTGACCTACTACAGGTGTGGCAAGACTGGTCACTATGCTAGAAAATGTACGTCCAATCAGAAAGCATGTTTTGTGTGTGGAGAAGCAGGAAATTTCTAGAAGGACTGCCCAAAGAAAAAGGAATTTGTAAATCCAAAGGTACCATCAAAACCAAAAGCACGGGAATTTCAGACGACCTTGGAGGCAGCAAAAGATGAATCGTATGGTGCTTCAGGAAATTAAGAGAAGAAAGCTGCTTATCCAGAGTTCAAGACATAAATTGGTCATCCCAAATAGATAGTGTTATATTATGTAGTCTGATGTAAGAGGCATAGAGTATGGTGATCCTTGAATATTATTGTAATCATTTTTAAGAATTATACAATCCCTAATTATGTTATAATTATTCAATGACTGTGATCCAGTGTCGAACTTCACACAGTCCAACGTTTTTGTCACCGATTAGGGGTGTAACAATAAGGAATTTTAGTTTTGACATAGTAGATTGACTAAGCACTAATGATGTTGATAGAAGTAGTTCGATAGTGTTTATCTCCATACCACTAGAATAAACTATGGTATAATGTGTCTTGCATAATGGACACTATACAAGAAAGAATTTGTATGCATAGTTTAGAAGTATAATTGCAAATGAAGTTACGATGTATTTGATGATCAAAAAGGGAGGAGCAGAATCAGTAATCATAAAGACAACATTTTAGTACATGCATTCCTAAAAACCTCTTAAATGTTGAAAATTGATATAGATTATTGATGATGAAATAAAGAAGCATAAAGTTAGAATATGCTAAGTCATGCAAATACATGAGAAGGATCCTAGGAGAGGATTCCAGAAAAAATTGTTTTTTTAAATTTATTTGTGGTTATAATGTATATAAGTGACTTGGGAATTACGAGGCAATACTTGGGACGAGTATGCATAGGTGAGAAAGGTAGTATAGGCTTGTACTACCGAAAGCACATAAAGCACATGATCCTTACTAGAATCAGGAAGAGTTGCAAGGTTACTAAGGCACTAGTAGTTGAGTCTGTCGATGACTAGGAAAATGATTTTTTTTCAAACCCTATTAGTCATAAAGGATCGAATCCAATCAAATTAAATCTGCATAAGTGAATCGATTAGTTCAAAAAACCATGTCATAGGTAAAGACCGAATTTAGTCAAGGATTGGAAAAAGGAGATGATCGAAGTGATAAAAAAAAATTACAGTCATCGTTAGGATTAAGCAGCTAGTAGCTAGAGAGACAACTCGACT
Source organism: Lactuca sativa (assembly GCF_002870075.4). NCBI lineage: Eukaryota > Viridiplantae > Streptophyta > Magnoliopsida > Asterales > Asteraceae > Lactuca > Lactuca sativa. The sequence continues at coordinate 58,201,109 of NC_056629.2, read as the reverse complement.
CCGGATTTAAGGTCAAATCCAAGACAGTCGCATCACCAAGAGCTAAGAGGAAGCTATTAGCTTCGATTGTGAGTATGAAGATGGTAGAAGTGATGCTTTGGTTGGAAAATAAGAAAACAAGTAATGAAATAAACCCATGCTTTGGGAGCAAAAGGAGACTTAAGGAATTACTACTAAGATCCGTTTTGATGTTATATAATTTTGGGACGTAATCATCCTAAGGTGGAGATAGTTGTAACACCCGCGTTTCTCACTAGGCATAATTACAAAAGGTATGGATTCACATCAGTCGAGGATTATAATCCTTTAGGAATAAATAAAATAGAATTATTTGAATATATGTGTTTACATATTATGTATGTGGAAACTGGACAAATATTATGTGAATATAATATTTGTAGGAAAAAATATGTTAAAACTTAATAAATATGGCTAAAATAAACATTAAAAATAAACCCGTAATTAGGATAAATAATCTTAATGAAAGTTGTAGTAATCGTTACCATGAACCCATGGATATAAAAAAAATGCTTAGATATAACTTCATACGAGGAGGTTATGATTTATCTAAGTTTCGTGTCCGACATGCTATAGTGTATGTGTCATACAAAGTGAATCAGAGATAGGTTGCTTTTTAGACCAAGTGAACTAAAGACAATCATAGTGCTCATCAATAAAGAATGTCAAAAACAGAGTTCTTATGAAAAAGTTATGAATTTTGCACTGTTATTTATAGCCTGAACCTCCTAAAACTGAATCAATAAAAATAAAGTGAAAATTAGTCAACGAAGCCTAAATTATTTGATACAAAGCGTAGGATTTTCGGGAATACTCTCTTTATACATTTTCAAAAAACAAAACACACATGCTTTAATACAAGATTTGATACAAAATGTTCAAACCATTTATTTATTTACAGAAAATATCGGATTTTCTAGTGTTTACAAAGTGCTACAAACCTTTCATATAAATATACTTATGAACACACCAACATTATATATGTTGACCATTTTCAAAATAACTTGTATTCTCAGGAAATCGTTAAGAGGTTGGCTTTCAAGAACTCATGGATTTAATGTATTTTTGCTATCATCATACACTTATATTTTGAGAATGTAAGTTTTGTAAACAATTACAATGATGTAAACCCAATATTGATGTATTATTGTACATGTGATGATGATGCTTTCCTTGTTTCAGTTATATTCACTATGATGATATTACAAGATGAAGTCACCCAAACCCCCAAAGTCAAAAGTTTACAAATTTAGCCCATGAAACCGTGTAGGCCCATCTTTAAGCCCATTTTGTGAAAAAATTAACACTTTTGGCCCTTTTAAAACCATAAATACCTTTAAGACCCATTTTTATATGAAAATGACTCTTTTAGTCCTTGAAAAATCATGAATGTCCTAAAGGCTTCACCTTTTTTTTATTTGTCCAAAAATGGCCCTTTAAACGGTTTTCTTTAGTTTTATAGTGTTCCACAACATGTTTACTCCTTTCACTTCATTGTAAGTTGTATAATGTGTGTTAGTTTACAAACATCACCATGCTTTGGTAGAGTTTTCCAATATCTGTGAAGTTTTAGCACATAATCAGAACATATAACATGGAAAACACACATAAACATGCACAAACACATAGATATAACACAAATCAACTTGTATCCTCCCCCAAAACATAGTAAAAACTAAAAATAGGGGGTATGAACTCACATTGGTAGATGGTTTCGGTTTTTGGTGAAGATATGAGAGGAAGTGATGTTGTTTTCGGTCTAGCAAGTTCCTTGGAGAGATTTTCGAACTTTAGGAGATTCTAAGAGAATGAATCACGAGATAGAGTGTTAAAAGAAATGAGTTTAACCTAAACATGAAGTTAAACTTCTTGAGTGGAATTAGCATACCAAGATGATGGATTTGATGAAGTGCTCTTGAACTCACACACTAGCACACACGAATTTTGAAGAGGGAAGGGAAGGATGGTCTTGTGTTCTTGAGTGGAATATGAGAGAGTTCTTAATGTGCTTGAAGTGAGAAAATGAGTGGTGAAAGGAGATGCTCTTGGCCGAGAATAAGAAGGAAAGAGAGAGAAGATGGTGTGGTCTTTGCATGTAGGCCATTGGCTTAGATATTTGTTAAATAATGTTGAGGTGTCATTCCATAGGTTTTTATTATTTTTTTTACCAAATATATAATACATTTATACTTATAACCGTGAATGAGAGGAAAAAGGAAAGAAATACGGACCTTGCGCTTGATATAGCCTTGGACCATTAGAGAATTTTGATCCATATGAGCCTATATATGAGTTTACGGCCCAAAATGTTAAAAGGGATGGGTTTTCGGACCATTATAAATAATTATGTGGTTTTCGGCCCAATAAGGCCCATGAAAATAAAGTGAGACATTTTAGGCCCATTAAGGACCATAATACTATATTTAATGAATGTGGGTCCAATTAGGGCCCAAATGAGGTTCCTTGACCCAAAATAATCCAAATTGAGAGTTTATTGGCCCATTAGGCCCAATAAAATTATTCTTGGCCCAATAAATGTTTGAACTGGAACATTAGGGTTATAACCCAACATTAAGTGAATGAAATATATTAAATTAGGCATAGGACTTCACGAGTGTGTTTTGATTTGAATTGTTGTTTTTGAAATGAATAACGTGTATATCCTTAAACTTGAAGTTACAAGATACATCAAGAGTTGATTACATGTAGACAAAATTTCCTAGCCAAAATGCTAGTTGTGACATCATCCCCCCGTTAGAGGGAATTTCGTCCCTAAATTCTTTTGGAAGTTGTTCCTAGGAATTAGAGAAAATGTGAGGGTACTTTTGTTTCATTTGGTCTTCGCATTCCCATGTGAATTTCGGTCCGCGCTTAGCGTTCCATCGAACCTTCACAATCAGAATGCGGCTTTGTTTTGTACGCTTCACTTCCCTGTCCATTATCTCCACCGACTCTTCGACGAATAGGAGATTCTCATTCACTTAAATTTCATCCAAGGTAACAACGAGGGTTTCATCTGATAAGCACTTTTTCAGATTCGACACGTGGAACACGGGATGTATGTTGCTAAGTTCTGCAGGTAGCTGCGGCTTATATGCCACCAGACCAATCCGGGCAAGAATCTCGAACGGTCTGATGTATTGCGGGTTTAGTTTTCCTTGCTTCCCAAACCGGATCATCCCTTTCCAGGGAGATACCTTCAAGAGCACCCGGTCTCCAACTTGAAATTCCGGAGGCTTTCATCGTTATCAGCATAACTCTTTTGTCGGTCTCGTGATGCTTGAAGTCGTACCTTGATTTGAACTATTTTCTCCATTGTTTGCCGAATGATCTTGGTTCCTGTAAGAGTGTTTTTCCTTTTTCTAACTGGGTGTCACCCACCTCAGCCCAGCAAAGAGGCAATCTGCATTTATGACCATACAAAGTCTCAAAAGGAGGAACCTTGATGCTCGTGTGATAGCTGTTATTATACGAGAACTCAATTAAGGGCAATTGTATGTCCTATGACTTTCCAAAATTGATCACACAGGCTTGGAGCATATCTTCAAGTGTTTGAATGGTTCGCTTGCTTTGGCCGTCGGTTTGAGGGTGGTAGGCAGTGCTCATGTCTAGTTGTGTTCCCATTGCTTTCTAGAATGACTGCCAAAATCATGAAGTAAATCTACTACCTGAATTCGAGATAATAGATATCGGCACCCCATGGAGTCTCACAACTTCTTTTATATAGATTCGTGTTAATCTCTCCGTTTTGTATGACTCCTTTATTGGTAGGAAATGGGCGGATTTGGTTAGTCTATCAACAACCACCCAGATAGCATCTAATCCATTCGCTCTCTTAGGTAATTTGGTTATGAAATCCATGGTAATCCTATCCCATTTCCACTCGGGTATTACGGGTTGTTGTAACAATCCCAAGGGCTTCTGATATTCCACTTTTACTTTGGCACAAGTGAGGCACTTTCCCACGTAAGTGGCAATCTCTGCTTTCATGTTCGGCCACCAATAATGTTGTTTAATGTCCAAGTACATCTTATCGGAACCTATATGGATGGAGTATCATGTTTTGTGTGCTTCGTTCATGACCATATCCTTGAATCCTCCAAATTTTAAGATCTAGATGCGCTCCATGAAGTACTAAGCTCCGTCTCCTTTTACTTCCAAATTCTTATCCATTCCTCGAAGGGCTTCATTTGCGGCATTCTCCGGCTTTATTGCTTCTAATTGAGCTTCCTTGATTTGTGAGTTAGATAAGAGTGGATGGTTATCGATAATTTTTTCACCTGGCGACTCGAGTATTCTTTCCTGATCAGGGCATCGGCTACCACATTAGCCTTGCCCGAGTGGTACTTGATCTCGCATTCATAATCATTTAGCAGCTCAACCCATCTTCGCTGCCTCATGTTCAGCTCCTTTTGATTTAGAATGTGCTGGAGGCTTTTATGGTCCGTGAAGATGGTGCACTTTGTACCATCGAAGTTGTGCCTCCATATCTTTAGGGCGAAGACCACGACTCCCAGCTCGAGATCATGGGTGGTGTAATTTACTTCATGCCTCTTCAATTGCCTAGACACATAAGTTATAACCTTTCCATGCTGCATAAGGACATAGCCTAACCCTTGGTTCGAAGCATCGCAATATACTACGAAGTATTTAGTTCCCTCTAGTAAGGATAGCATTGGAGCACTACAGAGGGCTCACTTCAAGGTTTGGAAAGCAGCTCTTTGTTTGTCTGTCGAGTTGAAGGGTATGCCTTTTGTGTTAGAATGGTGAGGGGCTTGGCTATCTTGGAGAATGTTTTGAATAAACCTTCGAAAGTAGCCTGTGAGACCTAATAATTGCTGGATTTATGTTCGTGTTTTCGGAATCGCCCAGCCTCCAATAGCCTTGATCTTGGAAAGATCCACATGAATTCCCTCCTCACTGACTACATGACACAAGAAGTTCACACTACGAATCCAAAACTCGCATTTGGAGAGTTTTGCATATAGCTTTTCAGCTCTTAGAGTTTCCAAGATCTGAAAGAGGTGCTGACCGTGCTTCTCCTTACTTCGAGAGTATATGAGGATATCATCGATGAAGACGATTACAAAATTATCGAGGAATGGACGGAAGACTTGATTCATGAGGTCCATAAATGTTGCGGGAGCATTTGTCAGACCGAAGGGCATAACAACTAATTTGTAATGGTCGTATCGAGTTCGGAAAACAGTTTTGGAATATCCTCTTCCGGGACTCAGAGTTGATGATAACCGGATCTTAGATCTATTTTGGAGAAGTAACTAGCTCCTTGAATCTAGTCAAATAGATCATCAATCTGAGGGAGTGGATATCGATTTTTGATAGTGAGTTTGTTCAACTTTCGATAGTCGATGCACATTATGAAGGATCCGTCCTTCTTCTTGACAAACAAGACCGGAGCTCCCCAGGGTGAGAAGCTCAGCCTGATGAATCTTTTGCTTAGAAGTTCACTTAATTGGTTGGATAACTCCTTCATTTCGGTGGGAGCTAACATGTAGGGTGATTTGGAAATTGATGTGGCTCCCGGTATTAGCTCGATTCGAAATTCAACCTGTCTTTCTGGGGGTACTCCAGGAAGGTCTTTAGGAAACACGTCCGAAAAGTCGCATGCCACTGGAATGTCTTCAATGTTTACTTCCTTTTTTGCTTTATCCACAACGTGAGCGAGGAAGGCATAATTTTTCTTGTGCAGGCACTTTTGTGCCTTGATGCATGAGATAAGACAAACATTAGTGCCATGCTTAATCACCATAGATTATTAGGGTGTCGTGTTTGGGGAGGTGAAGGCGAACGGCCTTCTCATGGCACATAATATCAGCATGGCGGGGGCTTAACCAATCCATGGCGATTATCACATCAAAACTCCTAATATTTACTAGCATCAAATCCATTTGAAATGAATGGTTGTTTAATGTCAATGTGCACCCTATATAAACATCTTTGGTTGTTTTGGTTTTCCCATTATCCATCTCCACCGTGAAGGATTCGTTTAGCTTCTAGGGTTGTTGGTTTCATAAGTGTTTGAATTTATTGCTCACAAAACTCCACTCAGCTCCACTATGAAATAGAATGCATGCGTAAGTGTTGTTGAGGAGAAACGTACCAGTAACAACCATCAGGTCTTGAACTGCCTCTCCGTGAGCCAAAGTCAGGACCCTGACTGATCCTCCTACTCCTTGGTTGTTGGCTTTGGGTCAGTTTTGCCTAAAATGGTCAGTTCCTCCACATCCATAACAAGTATGACTGGCCCCAGCGTTGTTGTTGTTGTTGTTGTTGTTGTTGTTTGGTTGTTGCTTATGTTGGGGTTGAGATCTGCAGTACCGGGTGGTGTGCCCCTTGCGGTTGCAGTTGGTACACTTCATTTCTCTCCACTCTCCATGGTGGTGATAGCTGCATTTGTTACATTTAGGTAGGGTTCCAGAGTATTGCCTGGTTGTGGTTTGCACAGTTGAGGCTGGAGCAGCTGGCGCCGATGCAACTTCGGTGGTAGAAGAATTGATTGTTATGGTTTGCTGCTTTTTGGAGGATCCCTGGTTCTGTCTCCCCTTTCGTTTGTTGTCCTTGTTTTAATTGTTATCCCGTTCCTTCTTGGTCTCGGTCTCAACAGTTTTGGCTCCTTTCTTGTTGCAATGGTCGTAAAGCTTTTGAGCTAGTCTCTTCGCACTGTCAAAACTTTCTGGATTTGCCGAAATCACATTTCTTTCAATTGGAGAAGTTAATCCCCAAATGAACCGCTCGATCTTCTTCCATTCAGATGTGATCATCCCCGGGCACAAAAGGGCTAGTTCACTAAACCTTGAGATGTAAGCTTCGATGTCTGAGTTTTCTACTATGAGGATCCATAACTCATGGTCCAATTTCTGTATCTCCCCATTGGGATAGTATTTTGTCATCAACATTTCCTTGATCTCCTCTCATGGCATGGCATTTGCCACTGTGAGTGTCATAGCTTCCACATGACCATTCCACCACGAAAGCGCTTGGTTGACAAACATCCAAGCTACAAATTTCACCTTGCATTCTTCTGGGCATCCACAGATCTCAAAGACTGACACGATCATTTCCATCCATCGCTTTGAAGATATCACGCCTCCCATTCCGTTGAATGTTTGGGGTTTGGCATTTGAAAAGTATTTGTAGGTACAGACGTTTGTATGACCTTGGTTCATTCATTGGTTCGAGCTTCCTGTTCCTTGACTGTTACTGCCACCATTGTTCCCAGTTTGAATGTGTGCCAAGGCTGCTATGACTGCAGCCGAGACTGCTGCTTGGAATACAGCAGAGTGTTGTTGTTTCTGCGATTCGGTCTTTGAGGCATCTTCTGTCAAGGAACAGAAATATGATGAGAACATAGTAGTTCGTGGTTTTGAATTTCTTTGGCATATAGTGGTTTTGGTGGTTCGGTTATGCACATAAGTGAATTCATACAATATCATGAAATAAGGAAAATAGAACACATAGCAGATAACAACATCACAAATAAAACAAAGAACCATTTCATTAATGATAAACTTTGTAATACAATGCTTGAAAATTCGCCTTGGAAGGCGTACAGTACCTAGAGACATATATAATCCGACAGCATGTAAAGCCCGTGTTTCTAGGCTAGGCATTAATATTGACATAATGGTCTAGGTTAACCTTTGTAACTCATTTAGAAGAAATGAAAAGGAATTATGTGAATATTATGTGAATTATGTGTTTTCTACTTAATTATTAGGGCTTAATTAATTAAGAATAAAAATAAGCGTCAAAATTAAAGTGTGAGATAAGCCCGATATCTTTACATAAAGTTGTAGTGGTCGAAACAAGGATTTCGGTGATATAAAGAATACCAAAATCCGAGTTATAATGAAGAAGTTATGACCCGTCGAAGTTTTACGACAAAACCGGCACTATGCTGAATGTCGTAAAAAGTGAGTTTTCGATGAACTACTTTTTAGCCTTAGTGATCTAAACTAAAGTCGTAGTATTCATTAAACTGAGAAGTTCGATAAAAAGAACGTCCAAATCTGACTTCGTATGAGGAAGTTATGATTTTTCGAAGTTTCAACTTAGCAGTAGACAGCTAAAAACTCGAATTTTAGATCGAGCGATTTTTAGCCGACACAACCTAAACGAGAATTGAAGGTCTCGTCATTAGGAGCACAACGGTAAAAAGTCTGACGAAAACGGACGTCGGATGAAGAAGTTATGAATTTTTAACGGATTTCCTGTCCCGGTCTGTTAAAAATAATAATATAAAATTTAAAGTCAAAATTAGCTGACGAAGTCTAAACGGAAGTTGTAGAGCATAATTTTAGCTATGCGTGCATATAAAGAACGTCAAAAACGGAGCTCGTATGCGAAAGTTATGAATTTTAGAAGATTTTGGCACAAAATTCGAGAAATTTCGCATAGATAGGCTTCACCCGGAAGTGCCACGTCACCCTCGCCTCGCATGTGCCACGTATCCGAATTCTGCTGAGTCACCGAAGCCACCTGGCGAGACGTGTCGTCTGCCCTCGCATCCGAAGTCCGGTCCACTAGAGGTCCGACGCGTGTTCCACTCCTCGTGTCCGAGCCTCGCAGAAGGAGCCACGTCCGAAGCCTCAGACTAGACCGCGGTCCAATCAAAAGGCGACAGCGAGCCCCTCGCATGTGCGAGCCATGTGCGAGCCATGCGCAGCCCACGTGCGAGCCCTCCCCTACGAGCTTCGGATCTGCGACGCATGGCCTCTTCTCAGCCCTTGGATCAGAAGCCTCGCCCCTATATATAGAAGGGTGTGAGACCTCCCGGGTAACTTTGAAAATTTGTCAATTTTAACCCCTAAACCCATATTTTCGTCATCTTAACATCCCGCAAAGCCCCGGTATCGATTGTAAAGCCCGGAATACTCCACGAAGTGCCCGAGAAGCCCAGAAAATTTATCTTTTCGGTTTCGAAGCCCGACTTTTACAAAGCCCAGTTTCTCAATAAAACTCCCGGTTTTATTAGAAACGATCGTTTTAGGAAACGAATTGCTGCCCGATTATCATCAAATCATGTGAGTGTATAGTCACTTTCATTTTACACATAGATATGAAGTATTTACCTTATAATACGTGCTATGTGTAAATATATTAATTGTTTATTTGAGGTAACTGTTGAGTTGATGTTTTATACAAGTTTTAAACTATATAAGTATTTTTATCTACAAATATGTTGGGTAGAACATGGGTAGATAGTGATGTGTGACAAAATAAAATTGAGGAGAGGCCTCGATGAGTTTTGAGATCTAGTCATCTAGCGGAGTTTGGATGACGACCACGGACTTTCTAGACAGTCTAGTGGGAAACATTAGCAGGTCCGCAACCTGTAGGTGTTAATGAACTGAGAGTGTTCATTCGCTGTACTCCATCCCCCTCATGGTTTCCTTTAGGACATGTATGGCTGAGGAAACCCCTTAGCAGTAGTGTCCATCCTGATGATATTCTTTAGGCTAGGTCCCTTGTGATAAGTGTTTAGGGACATAAAGTAAGGATAACGGGAACGGGTAATCAGGGTTATTGTTGATTGATGAACTTAGTAAGTTTATTATTATTGTGGGTTGAAAACCCTATATGCTCACCAGGCTCCCAAGCCTGACCCGCTCAGCTTTTTATGTTATAGGTAGTGGACCCCGAGCATAGTCGGAGGACAATGAGGGATTTTTGAATTATAAGCAAGTAGTTGTAAATAACTGTTGAAAGGCTTATAATGTCTTGTTTATGCTTTTGATCTGTATCGGAACATGACATCCCGAGGTTTTGATATGAAATGAAACTATACATTTCTTAAAGAAAGTTTTGATAAACTTTTATCATGTTTTGTTTTGGGAAAAAATTCCGCAACATCTTTTAAAAAGATTTCTCTGATTTTATTATAAAAAACATAAATTAAATCGGTCTTTTCTGGACGATAAATTAGGGGATGTCACAGTTGGTATTAGAGCATTAGTTTAAGCAAACTAAGAAATTGTAGAATTTCTAGACTTAAACTTAGAATGCTAAGTGATGATTTTGAGATGAGTGTCTACCATATTTTAGACACGAGCACTAGTTTATTTAGGAAAGATGCCTAAAATGACCTTATGTGCTAAATGTTATATGTTTGCCATATATGCCATTATTGTTCGGATCTATGGTCTGTTGCCGACCGGATCTGGAAACCTTATGTGTGTAGGTTTCTAACCGTATGATTACGAGATTAGAACTAACATGTAAACGTTTCGGAGGGATAAGGGAATTTAAATACCTATCGAGGGTAAAGACCTAAATTCGCCTTATTCGATATATAGATTGTAATGGCAAGAACTCGTAGTGGAGTTGCAAATGCAAACGGAAACACGGATCAAGACCCTCAACCTCAAGTAGTTGAGCAAGTACCTGTTGTAGGAGCTGCACCTAAGCCAATGACGATGGCTGGGGTACATGCAATGATGCAAATGATGTTAGATTGCCAGATGGAGGAGACAAGGCGATTACTACAACATCATAGAGAAGAGACTACGATGCCTGTTGAACAGCCCGTATTGAATGAAGGACAATCAGTAGGAGGCAACTACAGTGGGACTCTTGGTCAAGCCAACCCACCGATAGTTAGACAAAACAACCAGGATGGAGGAGTTGATGGACGCGGATGCAAATACAGGGATTTCATGGCATCTAAACCGTCGTGTCTATCTGGAAGTCCGACACCGGTGGAAGTCACGAATTGGATCTCCGAAATGGAGACGATGTTTGAAAGTTGCGACTGCAGCAACAAACAAAAGACCGCACTTGCAATTCCTCTATTAAGGTCTGGTGTGTTGAACTGGTGGAAGTTACTAGCTAATTCGATGCCCAAGGGAGAAGCTAATAAGATGTCTTGGGAAGAATTTGTATTACAAATAAAACTACAATACTGCTCTAAGCAAGATCTTCTGGAAATTAATAATGAGTTCCAAAATTTAAAGAAGGGAAAGATGAGCGTTACTGAGTACGCTGCTATTTTTACTGAAAAGATGAAGCTTGTTCCTTACCTAGTTCCAACTGAACTCTCTAAGATCAACAAGTTTGCTCTCGGATTACCAGCAGACTTTGGTCCAATGGTTAAGCAAGCAACCACTTTGAAAGCCGCCATCTGGGCTGCTAAGAATGTTGAGGTTCAGATCAGGGAGAAGGGTCTGGAGAGGGCGGAAGTTGGTGAAAAGAGAAAATTTGAAGAAACTTCAGGTTCTAGAAAGAGAAGCAAATTTTCTAAGTTTAAGAAGTTTGGAGGAGGAGGAAGTGAAGTGAAGTGGTGTGAGAAGTGCAAGAAAAAGCACTCAGGTAAATATAGTGAGGAGGTGACTTGCTTCAAATGTGGAAAGACTAGGCATTATGCCAACGTGTGTCCATCTGACAAGAGGGTATGTTTTGAGTGCCATGAAGAAGGGCATGTTTTTAAAGACTGTCTGAAGAGGAAGGATGCTGCAAAGCCCAATATACCACCAAAGCCGAATGCGAGAGCCTTTCAGATGACACTTGAGGCTGCGAAAGAAGAAGATCAAGTTATAAAGTAGTAATGTGAATAGTAACAAGTGGTTAGGCCTATTAGAAGCATAGTATAGGGTAAACTTGAACCTTTGTGTAATCGTTTCAAGGAAATAATATAAACCTTGGTTTTGTCATATGATGAATTGAATGACTATGTGAAATTCTTGTATGGTGATTTGGAGAACTGCAAGACAATACTTGGGACAAGTATGAGTAGGTGCGAATGGTAGTAGAGGCCTATACTACCGGAAGCACAGGACTCGTACTTGGATCAGGGAAAGTCACAAGGTTACCAAGGAGCTATTATTTGATTATGTCTTGTTCTAGTCTGTTTTTACCATCGTTTCGGTAATGACTAAAAAGATGATTGTTATTCCGACCTTAGAGGTCATATTGAATCGAATCCGACTTAGATGAGTATGTTACGTGGTTCAAAGAACCAAGTTCGATGTAGCATTTGACTTAAGCCAGAAGATTGATGTAAAAGATGATTAAAGCGATCAACATAAGTATCACACTCATTGTTAAAGAAGTTGATATTTAGGAATAATACATGTTGAAATGTGATTGTATCACATTAGAACATGAAGGAAGGTGTAGTTTGTTCCGGAAAAAAAAATTGTCCTAAGGAGATCTGAGTCTAAGTAGTGCAGTATACAATGAGAGATCATTAGAACATGACCCATTGGTCTGTTACAATAAACGAAGGAAAGTACTTATTCCAAGAAAAAGAAGGAGTCCTCAATAAGGATTTATTCTGTAACTCGAAAGTTACAATTGAAAGTCTTATGGAGATCTGAAGCTTTTTAGGATTAGCTGGATACTATCACTGAATTATCTGATGCGGGCCCTAGTGTGGAGGATCGGGCCCTTGCGTTCCTAGAGGCCCACGATCGTGTGACTAAAGGGGCTTCACGAAAATGGCCATAACTTTGGCTACGAATCTCCGTTTTGGGCCTACGACCAGTCAAATCGAAGCTTGGAGCAAGGAGCGCGTCTAGATAAGTTCCTGAAGGGGACTTACCCATTTTTGAGTCCATAAATCGCTTTCTAAATGGAGTTATGAGCAATTTTTGTTATTTTTCCTTAATTTTTGGGTTTTGTTTTTGGGTTTGTCTTTGGCCCATGGACTTTTAGGGTTTCATTTTAATTTCTGCTTCTTATTTAACTGTTTTTGATGTAATTTGGATGGTCAATCATCAATTTTATAAACTTTCGATTTTCTCCCAAATTTTATGTGTTAACCCAGATTTTGAAGCCAATCCCACGGTATTCGTAGAATCAACGTGGTTTTGAAGAGATTGTCCTGGCTATTCTTTTAGAATCAACAGGTTCATTCTTGGTTATCTTTGTGTTGTTTTTTTGCGCTGCATCATTATCCAAGGCTTCTCTTAAATCGCGACTCCATTGACAGCTTTGACCCACAAAGGAGCTGTCTATACTTGGAATGAGAAGCATAGGAAGCTTTGAGAAGTTAAAGAAGACGTCGTGTGAAGCACCGACTCTCTCGTCACCTGACGGAGTTGATGACTTCACAGTTTAAAGTGATGCCTCTGGAGGTGGGTTAGGTTATGTTCTGACCCAAAGGGATAAAGTGATAATGTGTGCATTGAGGCAATTGAAAGAGCATGAAAAGAACTACCCCACTCATGATCTGGAGTTGGCAGCGGTAATATTCGCCCTAAAGATAGGGAGGCACTATCTTTATGGTACTAAATGCAAACTTTTCACTGATCATAAGAATCTTCAACATCTCTTTAATTAGAAGGAATTGAACATGAGGCAACGGCACTGGCTAGAGTTACTCAAGGACTACGACTGTGAGATACTTTACCACCCTGGTAAAGCAAATGTTGTTGCTGATACTCTCAGTCGGAAGGTAAACCTTCAAAAGAAAAGGCCAAGAGCGTTGAGAATTGAAGTTGTCTCGACAATTGTGGAAAGTATAAAGAAAGCTCAAGAGGAAGCTTTGGAGAAAAATGACCGAAAGGAAGAACGTTTGGGCAAAACGTTAGTGTTCGGTACAAACAACCAAGGGTTGAAGGTATTCCAAGATAGGATTTGGGTACCTAAGATGGGAGGAGTAAGAGATCTTCTGATGGAAGAAGCTCAAAAGACCATCTACTCGATTCATCTCTGCAGTACAAAAATGTATAGGGATCCAAAACCCTATTACTAGTGGCCCAAGATGAAGCTCGATGTTGCTAAGTATGTGGCCGAGTGTGTAACATGTTCTAGGGTTAAGGCACAACATTAGAAATCGTATGGGAGTTTAGAACCATTACCCGTACCCATGGGTAAATGGGAAGACATCACTATGGATTTTGTGACTAAACTGCCCAGAACAAGGAACGGTTACGACATGATTTGGGTGGTCATTGATCGCTTCACTAAGAGTGCACATTTCATAGCAGCCAAAGAGAAATGGTTTATGGATAAACTTGCAAATTCTTACATGAAGGAAATTGTGAGGCTTCACGGTGTTCCGCTAACGATTGTATCCGATCGTGACAACCGTTTTACCTCAAGGTTTTAGAGGAGTCTACAAGAGGAATTGGGTACCAAGTTGTGTTTGAGTACAACGTACCATCCGCAAACCGATGGTCGGAATGAACGAATGATTCAAACATGGGAGGATATGCTGAGAGCATGTACCCTGGAATTTCAAGGTAACTGGGATGAACACTTATCTCTAGTAGAATTCACTTATAATAATAGTTTCCACTCAAGCATTAAGATGGAACCTTATCATGCTTTGTATGGGGAAAAGTGTCAAACATCATCATGTTGGCTGGAAGCTGGGGAAAAGCAGTTTATGGGACCTAAAATAGTCCATCAGACTGCCAAAAAGTTGTAAGTGACTAGGGAAAAAATGTTAGTTGCTCAAAAGAGCTATGCTGACGAGAAAAGACAACCGATATCATTCGAAGTTGGAGATTCGGTTTCACTTAAAGTCTCGTCGTGGAAGGGACTTATAAGATTTGGTAGAAGGGGAAAGTTGACTCCAAAGTTTATTGGACCATTTAAAGTTCTTCAGAGGATCGGGAATCAAGCTTACAAGCTAGAATTACCAGAAGAACTAGAGAGTATTCATAACACCTTTCATGTGTGTTATTTGAGAAAGTTCATGGGAGGTGTGCCCGACATAATTCCCATTTCTGAATTAAGGTTGGATGAAAACAAGAGGTTAATTGGAGAACCTGACGCAATCGTTAACCGTAAGACTAAGTAGTTGTAACGTAAGACAGTCGATTTAGTGCCTGTACGTTGGAAACATATAAATTGGCCAAATCCCACCTAGGAGACGGAGAGTGACATAGTGAGTCGCTACCCGTAGTTGTTTATCGTTGTGTGATTCCGGGGACGGAATCATCCTATAGGGGAGAGAGTTGTAAAGCCCGTGTTTCTAGGCCAAGCATTAATATTGACATAATGGTCTAGTTTAACCTTTGTAACTCTTTTAGAAGAAATGAAAAGGAATTATGTGAATATTATGTGAATTATGTGTTTTCTGCTTAATTATTAGGGCTTAATTAATTAAGAATAAAAATAAGCGTCAAAATTAAAGTGTGAGATAAGCCATATATCTTTACTTAAAGTTGTAGTTGTCGAAACAAGGATTTCGGGGATATAAAGAATACCAAAATCCGAGTTATAACGAAGAAGTTATGACCTGTCGAAATTTCGTGACAAAACCGACACGGTGCTGAATGTCGTAAAAAGTGAGTTTTCGATAAACTACTTTTTAGCCTTAGTGATCTAAACTAAAGTCATAGTATTCATTAAACCGAGAAGTTCGATAAAAAGAACGTCCAAATCTGACTTCGTATGAGGAAGTTATGATTTTTCGAAGTTTCAACTTAGCAGTAGACAGCTAAAAACTCGAATTTTAGATCGAGCGATTTTTAGCCGACACAACCTAAACGAGAATTGAAGGTCTCGTCATTAGGAGCACAACGGTAAAAAGTCTGACGAAAACGGACGTCGGATGAAGAAGTTATGAATTTTTAACGGATTTCCTGTCCCGGTCTGTTAAAAATAATAATATAAAATTTAAAGTCAAAATTAGCCGACGAAGTCTAAACGGAAGTTGTAGAGCATAATTTTAGCTATGCGTGCATATAAAGAACGTCAAAAACGGAGCTTGTATGCGAAAGTTATGAATTTTAGAAGATTTTGGCACAAAATTCGAGAAATTTCGCATAGATAGGCTTCACCCGGAAGTGCCACGTCACCCTCGCCTCGCATGTGCCACGTATCCGAATTCTGCTGAGTCACCGAAGCCACCTGGCGAGACGTGTCGCCTGCCCTCGCATCCGAAGTCCGGTCCACTAGAGGTCCGACGCGTGTTCCACTCCTCGTGTCCGAGCCTCGCAGAAGGAGCCACGTCCGAAGCCTCAGACTAGACCGCGGTCCAATCAAAAGGCGACAGCAAGCCCCTCGCATGTGCGAGCCATGCGCAGCCCACGTGCGAGCCCTCCCCTACGAGCTTCGGATCTGCGACGCGTGCCCTCTTCTCAGCCCTTGGATCAGAAGCCTCGCCCCTATATATAGAAGGGTGCGAGACCTCCCGGGTAACTTTGAAAATTTGTCAATTTTAACCCCTAAACCCATATTTTCGTCATCTTAACATCCCGCAAAGCCCCGGTATCGATTGTAAAGCCCGGAATACTCCACGAAGTGCCCGAGAAGCCCAGAAAATTTATCTTTTCGGTTTCGAAGCCCGACTTTTACAAAGCCCAGTTTCTCAATAAAACTCTCGGTTTTATTAGAAACGATCGTTTTAGGAAACGAATTGCTGCCCGATTATCATCAAATCATGTGAGTGTATAGTCACTTTCATTTTACACATAGATATGAAGTATTTACCTTATAATACGTGCTATGTGTAAATATATTAATTGTTTATTTGAGGTAACTGTTGAGTTGATGTTTTATACAAGTTTTAAACTGTATAAGTATTTTTTATCTACAAATATGTTGGGTAGAACATGGGTAGATAGTGATGTGTGACAAAATAAAATTGAGGAGAGGCCTCGATGAGTTTTGAGATCTAGTCATCTAGCGGAGTTTGGATGACGACCACGGACTTTCTAGACAGTCTAGTGGGAAACATTAGCAGGTCCGCAACCTGTAGGTGTTAATGAACTGAGAGTGTTCATTCGCTGTACTCCATCCCCCTCATGGTTTCCTTTAGGACATGTATGGCTGAGGAAACCCCTTAGCAGTAGTGTCCATCCTGATGATATTCTTTAGGCTAGGTCCCTTGTGATAAGTGTTTAGGGACATAAAGTAAGGATAACGGGAACGGGTAATCAGGGTTATTGTTGATTGATGAACTTAGTAAGTTTATTATTATTGTGGGTTGAAAACCCTATATGCTCACCAGGCTCCCAAGCCTGACCCGCTCAGCTTTTTATGTTATAGGTAGTGGACCCCGAGCATAGTCGGAGGACAATGAGGGATTTTTGGATTATAAGCCAGTAGTTGTAAATAACTGTTGAAAGGCTTATAATGTCTTGTTTATGCTTTTGATCTGTATCGGAACATGACATCCCGAGGTTTTGATATGAAATGAAACTATACATTTCTTAAAGAAAGTTTTTATAAACTTTTATCATGTTTTGTTTTGGGAAAAAATTCCGCAACATCTTTTAAAAAGATTTCTCTGATTTTATTATAAAAAGCATAAATTAAATCGGTCTTTTCTGGCCGAGAAATTAGGGGATGTCACACAGCATTACGACTTTATGAGTAGTGTAGTCACTTAAACATAAAGTTGGTCCTACATACAATAGTACATAAAAGACAACCATAACAATAGTGAGGAGAGGTGGAGTTGATCCTATTCGCAATGGGAAGTGTCTGGCGGTGGTTCTTAGATGCCGAAATAACGTACCAAACGGTCTGCCAATTCACTCATCTCCTAAGTGATTTCATCTCTCTTTTGCGCCGCCCGTACTACTCTCGCTTCTGCTGCAAAAAGTTGTTGCCTGAAAATGGCAACTTCCTCCTCCAAGGTGCGCGTCTGGTCTGTGGGGTCCTCCCATTTTGTGTGCGAATCTGGTATCATCTCTGAAGGGTGGGTTTCACTAGGGACTTCCCCAATGCCCTCTACCTCTTCAGTCTCCCCATCGGATCCCTCTTCCTCTTAATCAGTCTCTAGATACTCCTCAGGTCCTATCTCTGGTCCTTCCTCTTGAACCATTCCAGGTTCCTCCTCCATCCACCCGTGAGCCACCAGGGCCTGATAGTAAAGGTCACCTTGCTTGTATTCAGCCATGATGTCTGTACGTGAAATGGAGGTGTGAGAAGTGTGTAAGGGGGTGTATGTAGATAGTGTTTTAAAATGCTTCCTTTAGTATTTTAGTTGTCTATATTTGAGTTTTTTTAAAGCTTTTTGGATACAAGGTTGGTAAGTTTCTAGATTCATTGTCCACCATGATCACTCCCAAACACATGTTGGTCGTATTTTGAACAAATATAGTTGACCAAGCTATAGTTATCCCCAATACGACTACATAAATGTTCGGTTTTAACCACCATGTTCAGTTCCTCTAAAGACTTTTATTGTGATTGAAATATTGCACACACAGGTATGTATTTTATTTTTTTAATTGTTACAGTCCCAATGTATTTATAGTTACATATCTGGTATGATTAGATATGCCAATTCACTATAAACATTGCTCTGATACCAATCCGTCACACCCCCGAACCGTTGAAACGACGGAAACGTCTAGGAGTTTAGGCGACTCAAATCTTGTAATATCATCACAGTGAATATAATTGAAATAATGAAAGCAGCATCATCACATGTATAATAACACAAAAAAACTAGGTTTACATCATTGTAATTGTTTACAAAAGTTACATTCTTAAAATATAAGTGTACGATGATAGAAAAAATACATCAAATCCATGAGTTCTTGAAATCCAACCTGCTTAACGATTTCCTGAGAATACAAGTTATTTTGAAAATGGTCAACATATATAATGTTGGTGAGTTCATAAGTATATTTGTATGAAAGGTTTTTCGGTTGTTAATAACCTAGGAAATAAAGTATTGTGTATCGATTCTTCAACTATCTTGGATAAAGCATCATTATGGCATTGTCGTCTTTGACATGTAAGCAAGAAACACATAGGCCAACTCCAAAAGGATGGATTCTTGAAGTCATTTGACCTAAATTCGGATGATAGTTGTGAATCTTGTTTACTTGGGAAAATGACAAAGTCACCCTTCATGGGTACTTGTGCTAGGGGTGAGGGCTTGTTGGATCTCATACATACTGATGTGTGTGGACCCATCAGAACCGCCACAAGGGATGCTAACCGCTTATATGTGACTTTTATTGATGATTATAGTAGATATTGGTATGTCTAGTTAATCAAGCATAAGTCAGAAACCTTTGAAAAGTTCAAGGAGTTTAAACAAGAAGTGGAGAATCAGTTGGGTAGGAACATTAAGATGCTTCAATCCAATCGAGGTGGTGAGTATCTTAGTATAGAGTTCCTTGACTATCATAAGGAATGTTGGATTGTCTCACAATTGACACCTCCCAGGACACCACAGCTTAATGGTGTGGCTGAGAGGCATAATCGAACCTTTTTGGATATGGTTCGTTCCATGATGAGTCGAGCTTCGCTACCAATCTCATTTTGGGGGTATACCTTAGAGATTGCCGCCGATATCCTTAATCTAGTCCATACAAAGAAGGTTGCCAAAACACCTCACGAGATGTAGACTGCAAAAGTTCCAAATCTAGATCACATCAATATTTGGGGTGGCAAGGCTTTTGTGAGACGTGAGACTCACAATAAGCTTGAACCTCGAAGTGAGAGGTGTATTTTCATCGGCTACCCACAGAAATCTTTTGGTTATCTTTTCTACATACCCATTGATAATGTGGTCTTTGTAGCAATGAGAGGGGTCTTTCGCGAGAGAGAGTTCATAAGCCAAGGAAAAAATGGGAGGCAAATTGAACTGTAAGAAATTCAAGAGTCAAGTGGTGAAGAAACCTCAAGCCCTAGCAATCAACCTGAGGAGGAAACTCCTATTGATCCGACTGACGAGTCCATACCTATGAGGCGTTCCACGAGAGTTAGGAATGCACCTGAGCATTACTATGGTTTCCATATTACTGTGGAAGGTGGTACACTTATCAGTGATAATACAATGGTAAGTCTGGCTGAACCTAACAGCTACACAGAATCCATGGCAGGCCCTGAGTCTGCTAAATGGAAGGAGGCTATGGACAGCGAGATACAGTCCATGTATGACAATCAAGTTTGGAACTTGGTTAACAATGTACCAGGTTGCAAGACAGTCGGGTGCAAATGGATCTTCAAGAAGAAGGCCGACAGGAATGGTAATGTACACACTTATAAGGCGTGAATGGTTGCAAAGGGCTTTTCTCAAACTTCGGGAGTTGGTTATGATGCGACCTTTTCACCAGTAGCAAAGATTAAGTCTATTAGGGTTATGTTAGCCATTGCTGCATTTCATGACTATGAAATATGGCAAATGGATGTCAAAATCGCTTTCCTTAATGGTAGTTTGGCTGAGGATGTATACATGAGTCAGCCAGAGGGTTTTGATAGTACGGAGTACCCTAATAGAGTGTGTAAGCTTGAGAAATCCATCTATGGATTGAACCAAGCACCTCGCAGATGGAATCTTTGTTACGATGAGTAAGTCAAAGAGTTTGGCTTGTCGAGGAGCGAATATGAATCTTGTGTATATATCAAGGCTAGTGGGAGTATAGTTAGCTTTTTGGTACTATATGTGGATGACATACTACTCATACGAAATGACATCCCAAATCTGCAGGAAGTGAAGTCCTGGCTTAGGAAGTGTTTCTCTATGAAGGATCTTGGTGAAGCTGCCTATATCCTAGGGATAAGGCTTTTAAGAGACGGGAGTAAAAGACTAATTGGACTTAGTCAGAGTACCGAGTTGGATAAGGTGTTGAATAGGTTGAGGATGCAGAATTCCAAGAAAGGAGCATTAGTGATCCAGAGTAACGCCAGATTAGTAAGACTTAGAGCCCGAGTATAGAGGCTGAGATAGCAGAGATGAGTCGAGTACCATATGCTTCCGATGTAGGCTCGATCATGTATGCTATGACTTGTACTCGTCCTGATGTGGCCTTTGTGTTGAGCATGGTCAGCAGATATCAGGGGAACCCTGGCAAGGCTCACTCGACTACGTTAAAGAACATTCTCAAGTACCTGTGGAGGACTAAGAACTGGGTCCTTACCCTCGGTGGGAGTGATGACTTGAGAGTAGTAGAGTATAGTGATGCTAGCTTCCAGACTGATAAGGATAATTTCCGCTCTCAGTCAGGCTGGGTCTTTTCCTTAAACGGAGGAGCAATTACTTGGAAAAGTTCCAAGCAGGAGACAGTGGCTGAATCAACTTGCGAATCAAAGTATATAGCGGCAAGCGAGGCAGCAAAGGACGCTATATGGTTAAATAACTTCATTGGAGACCTTGGAGTTGTACCAGCTATAAAGGAGCCTATGGAGATTTTCTGTGATAGTGAAAGTGCAGTTGGCTTAGCCAAGGAACCAAGGGATCACGGAAGATCCAGACACATCGACAGAAAATACCATTTCATCATACATTGAATAGAATCAGGAATCCTCGTAGCAAATAGGGTATCATTGGATGAGAACCCAATAGATCCCCTCACGAAGGGACTGGGTAGGGTTAAGCATCATCAGCATGCGAGGCGCATAGGGCTAAAGGATGATATTATTTTTAGAAATTAGATAGCTCGTGAAATTTGTAAAGTGTTTAACATTTGATGATAAATAAAAGTTGCCGTTTATATATAAGTAAAGTGTTGCTCTCTTCTTTCAATCGTTTACTATCATTGCATTTTGCATGTTTTGACTTCCAGAATAATTATCTTATGGTATATCATACTATTCAAATTCTCCACAGTCGGTCATATGTTGGAAGTAGATATGAATCAAGACTGTCTTGAAGTTGGGTTGTATATGTCTAAGGTGTTTGACATAGCAAGAGTTACTACAACACTCATGAGTGCTCATAAGTTCTGAGTATTGGATTCAACCCACGCTCACTTGTATCACTTCATGGAATTTATCTCAAGTGATCGTGAGACGGTAATATCATATAAGTCTTCAAACCTATAGATATGAGTTGTTGACTATGAGTTGGTTATACATTGATTCTACGAAAACGCATTGGTAACTCGATGTTATAAAATGTACCTTTGTGTATGATTCAACAAGTAGTAGAACAAGCATATGAGTCAAAGTTTATCTATTCATTCTTCAATTAGAAGCAATATCTGGGCCCCTCGATGATTTTGTGTTGACCTATGTACCGGGCCCGGTCAGAACTACCTTGATGTGTTTGATTAAGTTCTATGTCAAACAAATCCGAAATCGGGAAACAAACTGTTGGACAATAAATAAGACATTGTTCCATGTATTTGTCCGGCTGATATCTAGAACAGAGGATTATATGATTACTTATCTTAAATGGCGTATCATCATCATCTCAGTTCTGCGAGACCTTAAAAGAGCTACGATTGCTGATCGGTTCCTAAAGTCATTATTGCAATTATAGTTATTAGACTTATCCAACTAGGAGACTGTTGGATTAGGTGTCTAAGTTCATAACTATTTCTAGAATGTACTTGACCCGATTAGCATGCTCCATTTAGGTTGCATGGCATTGCAACACTTGGATAGACTAAATGAGAGAAAGGACACTTAACGTTTATTAATATATTATAAGTTCTAATATATTAATAATTTTATTGAATTAGTATTGATCAAAAATTAATTTGGTGATCAAAAGGAGACTAATTAAATAGATGGGGTTGATTGTGCAAATCATCCATTATTTTATAGTGGGCTAATGATCCATGGTTTAATGAATTGGGCTAAAACCCATAATGTGCTCCATGGATAGTCCATGGAGGTTATAAACCCATGGATCATGGAATATGAAAAGCCATGTCAATTAGGGTTTACATGATGTAACCCTACTTGTGACACAACCATCAAAGGACCCCATGGGCTACCAAAATCGGCACTATGTGTAGAACAAGAGGGCTAGCCGATTTTGAGTGATAGTGTACTTCTCTCAAAGTTATTCCAAGAGTTGTGGTGTTTTGTGAAACATTTGAGGCATCACACTTAAGGTTCTAGGCTCATAAGGTTCTCAAGGAATCCAAGCAACAAGAAAGGTATGTTCTCCTACTAGCTTTTATGTTTCAAAGTTCCCCATGTCATGCTAGTTAGGTTAAGAACCTTGGAAAATCAAATTTGCATGTATCTTAGTAAAACATAGATCCATGGATTCTAGGGTTGCATGTACACCTTAGGAGTGTTAGAATGCTCTAAACTCTTCAACAAGATGAAGTCACCCAAACCCCCGGACGTTTCCGTCATTTCTCCGGTTCAGGTATGTAACACACCCTGCGTAGGTCTTGGGCCATTTCGTTGGACTAGATGATTATGGGCCTTAGTGGATTATTCTTTTGGGCTGTTAATGGATTTTATTGCATATTAGACTTGAGGGAAGGCCCATTTGAGAAGTTGGGCCCAATTTAGAAAATTGGGCCACTAGTGGGCTTGGTGAGAATATATGGATTTAGGCCTTCATGATATGGATTTAGGCCTAGGTCATGGGTCCATTTAGATCAGGGGTAAAATGGTCATTTTACCCTAAGAAGGATTGTTGGATTTTGACTAAGTGTTATTTGGTAATGATAGCTCGGGGAGTCGTGGGAGCAGCCGATAGAGATTCCTTGCCGAGAGATTCAGCAGCCAGCTTTGTGAGGTGAGTTTTCCTCCAATAGGAACGGGTCGAAGGCACCAATGGCGGCCCGTTTATGTATGTTAGCATTTCCGGACTTCGGTCTGATGTCGGGGTTAGCCCGATGTAGGTTATATGTTTCCAGACTTCGGTCCAATGTCGGGGAAATCCCGAGGAATGTTTGTACACTTGATGTCTTCATAGTTCTTGATGGGTTTTATACAAACAATCCTATGTGTGCATGCAACCCTGGAGTTGGATCTATGTTTTCACTATTAGTTATACAACTTTATGAACACAAAAAGAAACCTGGAATGCTAGTACTATATTCAAAATCCATATAGAAGAATAGAATACATACCTTTTGTTGTTATATAGTAATAAAAACTAGTTCCTTGAATTTCCTTAGCTCTTGAAAGCAAGTACCACAAGTGTAGTACCTCTAATGGCTCACAAACACACTAGGTGATAGGATGAATATGGGAGAGAGGAGAGAAGGGTATCATGCCCTAGATTTCGTCCCTTTTAGGGTTTCCCAAGGCTTGGACGAAATCTTAGTGCCTTAGGGTGCTATTTATAGTTAAGGCTAACTAGGGTTTCAAGGTGTAAACCTTAATCCCTTAGCTTAGGGCCTAAGCAAGTCCATGGACTCCTTTCCTTAAGCCCTTGGACGAAAACTCTTACATCCTTCTAGGATTTTCGTTCAAGCCTTAATAAAGGTGATCCAATGGCCCAAAGCCTCAACTATTGAATAATTACAAAATAGCCCCTACACTTTCAGTCAGTTCCTTTAATCCCAAAATTATATCTAAATTAATTTCTAATTAAATACTAATTAATTATATGATTCCAAATTAATATATTATTCATATAATATATTAATAAATCATATTTATACCCTAATTTATTATTCTTAACAATAAACCAACCTCTCTCCTCAACAATCATCCTGTCTAGTCACCAGTGAGAAGGCAACCCAAAAGGACCATGCACAATCGGGTCAAGTACATACCAAAACAGTTATGGACTGAGACACTAATCCAACAGTCTCCCACTTGGATAAGTCTAATAACTATTCTGCGTATAACCTCAGATCCTGATTAGCAATCGTAGCTTTCAAAAGCCACTGTCAACTCTAATCTTATCAGAAGGCTGTCCTTTAGATAAGGGATCATATATTCCTCCATTCTTGATATCGTATAGACATGAGAGATGGATTGAAATCATTCTCTCGGTCTATGTGTTGTTTCCCGATTTCCGATTTATGACGACTGACAACATACTACAATTAAATACATCAAATTAGTCCCGGCTTGGCCAAGCGCTTGGGGTGTCATCACTAAATCATCGAGAGGCCCATAGATGTCGCTTTCATCCTACCCTGGATAAAAGGAACGGATCAACTTTGATTCAATTCTTGCTTGCACTCACTCACCGAATCACACACAACAATATGTTTTATGACACCAAGTTACTGGTGCGTTTACATATTATCAATGTGTAACCGACTCGCAAGATACAACTCGCACATCTCGGTTTCAAGAATATAAGATGTTATCGTCTCACCAATCACTCGTGATAAAATCCATGAAGTGATCCAAGTGAGCGTGGGTTTAATCCAATGCTCAAATCATATTCATAAGCACTCATGAATGTTGTAGCAAACATTCGCTTATGTATAATACACTTTAGACAATCCACACACCAATTCATGACAGTCTTCATTCATACCTACTTCCAACATATGAACGACTGTGGTCCGTTCGAATAATTTGATTGTTCTGAACCAATTTAATTATTCAGGAAGTCAAAACATGCAAAGTGAAACACAAGAATAATACTAATCCCATATGGCCCCAAACTCTGGGTAAAAATAAAACATTTTATTTAATCACCATATTGATTACTCATTATTTTTTGTTTCAGGTAATCAACTTCTTTCTTGAATTATTACTACACTTGTCCCATGCTCTCAGCATGCACACAATGTTTACTTATGGTCCTTACTTTGTGAAACAGATCAAACGAACACATTTCCAACCATACTCATTTCACAACTCCCAATCTTTATCATAAGTATAAGAATATCAAATTCTTGTTACTTATGCTAGATTCTAACATTTTATGCAATGATTCTTTCGTAAATTCATAGCTCAAAATCATTAAGACTTGGCTAATCTCTATCAGAAACAATTCTATAGATATGATGTCTCTCACTCAAAGTACATTCCTTTGAACATCCTTCTTGCATAATAGTTTATAATCTAGATATAGATTCTCAATATCCAACTCCCAATATGGAAACATTTCCATATTTGTCATATGACAACTCATTCTTAATAGAATCTTATCTATTCTTAATAATGTCGATATGGTCCATCCAATACAATACTTCCAACTACTCACAAGCAACCAATCCTCAGCGAGCTTTGGATCGTCCTTTGATAGTTGTTTAATTATCTTAGTCAAAACCGATTCTTGTCCTTTTTCCCTCTAAATGCGCTAGACATTTGGAAAATTTTAGAATGGTCAAATATAATAGCACTAGCAATAAATCCTATACCCGAAGCGTATGGGATACGATGCATAATGTCTTACATAAAGATATGATACTTTATTTATCTTCTACCATAATATTTAATGTGCCACGTTCTCACAATTCGAACAATGCCATATCACTATGTATCCTTGACTAAATTTATTAACATTGCACAACCTAAGCCTTTAGATTTGAAATGAAGCATAATATTCTCTCCCTTAATTATAGCAAAACAACTATTCAACCGTTACAACTTTGCAAAGTATAACTCTTGTTTTCTATAATTAACATTGCTAACTTGCAATACTTGTTTTAATAATCATACAAGCACAACATTTATGCTCCCACTATCATGATGATTATTATCATATAAGCATAAAACTTATGTTCCCACTAGCTTTGACATGTAATCCTTTATCTAAGCTTCTTAAACTTATACACCTTTGCCTTAGATTGCTCATATGTGTGTCTTAAACAATTCAGACTAGTTACCAAATCTCACAATTCTAATTATGGAAAGGGATACCGTAACCATAATCAAATTTGAGAATACAATTTTTACAATCAATATCTTCTTAAAATCTCTCTTAGTGAAAGCATTTCCTCACAACCATTTTCATGATGAAGGGAATCTTATGACACTCAGATTTTAATGGTGTATGTGTTTCTATCCATGCGAATTTGTCAAAACCAACATTTGCGACAAATCCAAACTCATATGGACCAAACTTTCTCAATCTTGATTTCTTGCCTTGGTAACACGAGTGCCCACCATGTCTTCCAAGTATTTAACCAGCTCATCCTTTCCTATCAATGTACTTTTCATTGATCAAGGTGTTTGCCTTTTATGCGTTCAATTGAGAACTCATAGAACTCACATGCATAATTAACTCAATTGGAACGGCACAGAAACAAGATAGTGTCAACACGATAGGTTGTGAACCTCAAGTCGTGTGCTAGTGATGATCGATAAGGTTTATTCTTGATTATTTCTTGAAACTTTTCAAGACCATTAAGACTCCCACTAACTCCTTAACATATAAGATTCTCTTGTCAATAAACATTTCTTGACAAACAAATATTCAAGAGTTAGCGTAGCTTTTATCAAGACAAAACACTTCACAAAATTGGTCCTAGTTGGTCTTTGTCTTGTCCAAGACGTCACAACTTTCCAATTTCAAATGTGCAAGAATAAGAAAACCTTTTCCAAATTCCACATTTGATGAATGTTATAAACCTTCTTAAGACTTGTCACTCAATTCATAATCTTAACTCTAAGACTTGATATTGGAACGAAGTATGATTGACTTCTTGATTTAACCATTTCTTCAATCCTTGATTCCTCTTCTTAGACATACAATTGTACTAAGACTCACTTAGAGGATCAATTGAGATATGGTTCTTAATCATTAAGACCTATCATAAAACATAATAAAAGGTACTCTCCCTTCTTCTTAGAATAGAGAAACTTTTATCTTTCTGCCTACTTGATTCTTCTTTATTCGTTCTGCTGTTTATTGAAACTCTTTTAATCAACTAAGAATTACACTTAATCTCATAAGTATAATCATATTTACTTATCCTTAGTAAATCATGACAAATATCTTTGTTACTCTTGTGGTGGACTTGATCAACACACAACCTTGTGTGCTTGATCTCCTAGTCCTTCACTTGACACTTTGTCAACGAATTAGTCTAATTTTCAAATATGAAATTTCTCATTCATCATGCAACCACGTTGTATGATTCCAGGTTTCTGTCCAATTGAAACTTGGGCGATGAGAAACTTTCCCCATTTGGTAAATTCTTGACCTTTCCACAAATAACATAATTAAGAATCAAATCCATTATTGCTAATAATAGAAACTTACAAACATCAATTTTTCATACATGCCATTGCAAGGATAAATAAATAATATAAAATCAAAATTTATTTTATTGCGGAAAAAATTTGTCCTTACAATGCAATTTAATTGAAAAACTATGTTAATACATATTTCTTAGCAATCTTATTCGAACTCCAAGTAGTAGCTCAAGATTCTAATCTTCAAGTAATGCGATCGAAATCCATTTCTTCACGATTAGATTCTGCTCACTTCTTCCCTTAAGTTTCCTTTCCTTTCTTCGATCCTACAAAACATCAATTGTAAT
Source organism: Lactuca sativa (assembly GCF_002870075.4). NCBI lineage: Eukaryota > Viridiplantae > Streptophyta > Magnoliopsida > Asterales > Asteraceae > Lactuca > Lactuca sativa. The sequence continues at coordinate 58,173,063 of NC_056629.2, read as the reverse complement.
CATGTATCAAGAATCTAGAATAGGAACTTTAAAGAGTTAGTTAATGGATTTTACCTAAAGCAGAGTCATACGTTTTGACTCTCCCATCTGTTAGATCTCTTAGGTAAATGGGGCAGCTTCGTCTCCAATGCCCCTTCTCTTGGCAATAAAAGCAAATTGACTTCTTTGGAACTGCACACGGAACTACTTCTGACTTTGCCTTTCTCTTATGATCAAACTTTTCGATCATGGCATGCCTTTCGTTGCCATTTCCTATATCCATAGAGGTCCGGAAGGCAGATCCACCAATCAACTTTGCTTTTCCAGTGCGCCAAATCATTGCTAATTCACCAACAATAAGCATATAGGTGAGATCAATGAGGGTTACGTCGTGGTTCAGTGATATGTGCATAATTAGTTAATTATTTAACATATATTCTTAGTTATTTTTGGTTAATTATGAGAATAATTTGGACAAAAGGTACTTAAAATGCTTTGAATTGTGTTTTCAGCCCAAAAGATATGCTTGGATGTAGAAAGGAGAAAAGGAAAGCAAGAGAAGATTAAAGGGTGTCAAGAATGACCTACTCAGCGAGTAGTTCGGCATTACTCGGCGAGTACACGCGATTGTTCCAGAAGATAGCTACGATTCCTGATCCAAGACGGATAACTATACACCTACTCGGCGAGTTTATTCTGCTACTCGCCGAGTACCCTCTGTTTTGAGATATCTTTATAAGACGAATCCTGATCACTTGGGATGGAACTACTGGCGAATTTTGGGAGAATTACCTGCGACAAAAAGATTCAGAAGGCATTGAAGAATCCTAAGCTTCAAGAGTTGGAAGAATTCAAGCAATTAGGTTAACTCTACCACTTAGACTTAGGAATTAAACATGTTTGCTTTCTTAAACTTTGTTTCTTTGTTTGTTTCTACTGCAACTATGAGCTAAACTCGTTTTTGTTTCTGTTTGGGGAATACCAAAGAACTCCTATGGTTTAATTATTGAATCTTGTTTAATTGTCTATTGGTGATTTGTTAAATTAAGTTTGTTAAAGAACCTTATGTGTTAATCACTACTATTTTCTGTTAATTGGAAGGCAATTAGGTTGCATGAACATCACTTAATTGTTAACCTCATATGTCTATGTGAATGCTAAAACGTATGCTTGGAAGTAATGATTATGAAACTAAGATTAATAAGAAAATAGGAAGATTAATGTGTGAGCTTGTTGAGAAACCACCAACAAGAGGTTAATTGAATTAATAACTTAATTGACCATTACAAATCTTATTTAACCCAAATAATTAATCTAGGGAATTAATTAGTTTAAACACTTGATCAACGCTTAAATTAGTTAATTATCTAAGGGTTAGGAGTAATGAACATGAACCTAACTATTATCATTGGTAACCAATAGCAATTAGTCTATCTTAACTTAAATAACCATAGGAGTGAATTGGTTGAACCTAAATAGAAACATCTTTATCAAATTTGGTGAATAGTTGTTGCTTTAGTTAATTAGTTAAATTTAATTTGTTTAAGTTTCTAGTCTTGCAAAACTAGAGAAAAAACCATTTACTTTTATTATTTGTTTTAGTTAAAATTAGCTATTAGTTTAATTTCCGTTCCCTGAGTTCGATACCTTACTTATCAATCTATACCACTTAAAGACAGGTTCACTGCCTTTGTGTGCTCAAATTATTAATAAAAAGTAGGGATAAAACTAGTTGAATTTACACACATCAAGTTTTTGGCGCCGTTGCCGGGGAAAATCACTGCTACTCGCCGAGTGCACTCGCGACTACTCGGCGAGTAACAACTCATTTAGATTTTTTTTTTTCTTTTAGTTGTTTGCAATTTTTTTTTCTTTTTTTTTTGTTCTTTTTACGCTTTTATTTGATTAATTTCAGGACTTTCATGACCAGAGGAGCAAACACGCCACTGGTACCCCCGTTTGAAGACCCCGAATCCGAATTGAAAAGAAACAAAGGGAAGGACGTGGAGAGTTCAAGCACACCAAAGAAATCACCATTGTCCAACTTGAAGACTGTTTTCGGAAAAAAGAAGAGCAGCAAATCCGGAGCTTCAAGCGCTTCCTTGACAATTGAAAAGCCAATCCAAGAAGATATTGGATACGAGACCGAGGAAGAAGAGGAGGCAACGTACGAACAAGAAACCGGATCGGAGGAAGAGTTAGCATTCACTATGGCTAACATTGATGAAATTCCCATGGGGGAATGGAAGAAGAGGATGCGCGACGACCATGGCCCGGGACTTGTGCAACCCGCAATTCCCGCAACTGCTACCTTCGAACTAAAAGGTCATATCCTAGCTGCGCTTAAGGAAATACCTTTCTATGGGAAAGATCATGAAGATGCCTACAAACATTTGGATGAAGTAAATGATGTTGCTGACTATTTCAACATTCCAAATGTAACCCGCGAAACTCAACTACTTCGGATGCTTCCGGTAACCTTCAAGGGTGTTGCTAAAGACTGGCTCAAATCACTTCCTCCCGGGTCAGTCACTACTTGGGCCAAAATGAAGGAAGAATTTATAGATCACTTTTGCCCACCATCCAAAATAGCCAAACTCAAAAAGGCCATTGCAAATTTTGAACAACAAGCTGGAGAGTCGTTGTATGAAGCATGGGAGAGGTACAAAAGTCTACTACGAAATTGCCCACACCATGATCTAAATAGCCAACAAGAAGTGTCCATCTTTTATGATGGAGTCAATGTTACGACCCGGCAGCTGCTAGACTCACAGGGCCCACTTACGAAGAAGCCACCCCCGGTAATCAAAGAATTAATTGAAGAATTCTCTAAACACTCTAGAGAATACCACAACCCAAGGAATGATGTCACGAGGGGAGCCGCATATGCTGCTACTGAAGATTTATCCGCGGTCATGGCCATGTTAAAAACCATGGATAGAAGAATGGACAAAATGGATCAAACTATCCATGCCATACGGGTGGGTTGTGAAAACTGCAATGGACCTCACCTCACTAGGGATTGTGATTTAGATGAGCACGGCAACAAAAAGGCACAAGTATGTTATTCGAGCGGTGACCGGTATGAAGAAGACTGGCGAAAACAAAAGAAGGAGTGGCTACCTTATGAAGAGTACAAGAAGGCCAAGGAGGAGAAGTATAGGCAAAAAGGGAGAGGATTCTACCAAAAAGAGGAGCCGGTGCAAGAGAAGAAGCCAAGCTTAGAAGATATGCTAACTAAATTTGTGGCTGCTTCCGAGAAAAGACACAGTGACCACGATTCTGCTATCCAAGAAACAAGAACAATGCTCAGGAACCAGCAAGCATCCATCCATAATATAGAAACTCAGCTTGGGCAACTCGCTCAACAACTAAACCAAAGGTCACCGGGAGAGCTTCCTAGCAAAACCGAGAACAACCCACGAGGCGCGCAAGTGAACATTATTACCACAAGAAGTGGGAAGGTTATTACTCCCCTGGCCCCCATTCGCACTGAAGAGAATAAGGACTCACAGAAGGAAGAAACGGAAGCACAAGCTGAAAACCAACATTCACAATCTGAGAGATCTACTCGCCGAGTAGGACCGATGTACTCGGCGAGTACATCTGAAAAACCGCATGATCAGCCACCCGTCAAACCTTACCAGCCTCCAATGCCGTACCCAGCCCGAGCCAAGAAGGAGAAGCAGGAAGAAGAGTATCAGAAATTCCTTGATCATATTAAAACTCTTCAAATAAACATTCCTTTCATCGAAGCCGTCATGCAAATGCCCAAGTACGCAAAGTTCCTTAAGGAACTCCTCACTAATAGAAGAAAGATGGAAGAGGTGCAGAAAGTAGTATTGAATGAGAATTGCTCCGCAGCCATGCTAAACAAACTACCAAAGAAGAAGGGTGATCCGGGGAGCTTAACTTTACCTTGCCAATTTGGCAACTTAGCAGCAATTCATGCTTTAGCTGATTCGGGAGCGAGTGTAAACCTTATGCCATACTCGTTCTTCAAAAAGCTGGACCTCCCAGAGCCAAAGCCAATTCGGATGGCAATTCATTTAGCAAACAAGACGGTTACTTTCCCAAGAGGCATATGTGAAGATCTACTAGTGAAAGTAGACAAATTTGTCTTCCCGGCTGACTTCATCATTCTTGACATGGAGGCGGATCCGCAAGTACCAATCATCCTTGGAAGACCCTTCCTCAACACCGCTAGCGCCATCGTAGACATGAGAGACTCAAAGCTCACATTGCGAGTTGGGGATGATTCAGTAACATTCGGGGTAGACCAAGCCATGAAGTACTCAAGGAGTAGTGACGACACGGCGTTCTCAATCGACATGCTTGACGAGTTATTGGAAGGAGACATACCTGAAGATTCCAGCAAGGTTGCAGCTTTTGAAGAAGTATTTGATCCAGAGAAAGATTTACTAGAGATTGAAAGACTGTTGGAGGAAGCAGAGTATAAAGAACTCAAAAACCAAGCTGAAAGCCCTACTCGCCGAGTAGACCCGATCTACTCGCCGAGTACACCTGAAGAAAAGTCAGCAGTCGCAAATGCCGCCATGAACTCGCCGAGTACCATACCTGCACTCGGCGAGTACGCCACTATGAACACTAAATTGGAGCTCAAAACACTGCCTAACCATCTGGAATACGCCTTTCTGGAAGAAGGAAATCAGAAGCCAGTAATTATAGCCTCAGATCTCTCCAAGACAGAAAAGGAAGAGCTTGTACGGGTACTGAAGAAAAGGAAGAAAGCCATCGCGTGGAGCATCTCCGACATAAAAGGAATAAGTCCATCCTACTGCTCTCACAAAATAAACTTAGAAGAAGGAGCCAGACCGGTGGTGCAACATCAAAGAAGATTAAACCCGAACATGCAAGAAGTCGTCAAGAAGGAGGTGGTAAAGCTTTTGGATGCAGGAATCATCTACTCCATCTCCGATAGCCCATGGGTGAGTCCGGTCCAGGTGGTGCCCAAGAAAGGAGGAATGACGGTCATTACCAACGAGAAGAATGAGTTAATTCCAACGCGAACGGTAACCGGTTGGCGAGTGTGTATCGATTATCGCAAGCTAAACGATGCCACTCGCAAAGACCATTTCCCCCTTCCTTTCATAGACCAAATGTTAGAGAGACTTTCGGGCCATAGCTATTATTGCTTCTTAGACGGGTTTTCCGGGTATTTCCAAATACCCATAGACCCAATGGACCAAGAAAAGACCACCTTTACGTGCCCCAGTGGGACCTTCGCCTATAGACGCATGCCATTTGGCTTATGCAATGCACCTGCGACATTTCAAAGGTGCATGACCGCCATATTCCATGATATGGTGGAGAAATTCATGGAGGTCTTTATGGATGATTTCTCTGTATTTGGATCTTCTTTCAATGACTGCCTTACAAATCTTGACTCGATGCTTGCTAGATGTGAGAAAACCGACTTGGTCCTAAATTGGGAAAAGTGTCATTTCATGGTCAAGGAGGGTATAGTATTGGGACATAAAGTCTCTAAAAAGGGAATTGAGGTGGATCGGGCAAAGATAGACACCATCGCTAAATTACCCCCGCCAACTAATGTGAAGGGCATTAGAAGCTTTTTGGGACACGCAGGCTTTTACCGGCGTTTTATTAAAGATTTTTCTAAAATTACGAAACCTCTAACACAATTATTGTTAAAAGATGTACCCTTTAATTTCACTAAAGAGTGTTTAGAGGCATTTGACTTTTTAAAAGAAAAATTAACTAATGCCCCAATCATTATAGCACCAAATTGGAACTTACCCTTCGAGATCATGTGTGATGCGAGTGACTATGCACTAGGAGCCGTCCTTGGACAAAGGGTTGACAAGCATTTTCAACCCATTTATTATGCAAGCAAGACATTGAATCCTGCCCAAGAGAATTATACCACTACTGAAAAAGAACTGTTAGCCGTAGTTTATGCTTTCGATAAATTTCGCCCTTATTTGGTTTTATCTAAAACCACTGTTTTTACTGACCACTCGGCTATCAAGTATTTGTTTTCCAAACAGGATGCCAAGCCAAGATTAATACGATGGGTGCTGCTTCTTCAAGAATTCGATATAGAGATACGAGATAAGAAGGGAATGGAGAACGTAGCTGCCGATCATTTATCTAGGCTCGAGAACCCGGCATTGCAAGAAGATAAAGATGGAGATGACTTCCCGGATGAATACATTATGGTGTCCGTGGGAGAGGAACCATGGTTCGCGGATATAGCTAACTACTTAGCTACGAATTACGTCCCGAAGGAGTATAGTAGTCAGCAAAAGAAGAAATTCTTTTCGGAGATCAAATATTACTTTTGGGACGATCCATACCTCTTCCGAAGTTGCGCGGACGGGATTATAAGAAGATGTGTGTTCGGAAAGGAGAGTCGAAAAATACTAGAGCAATGCCATAGCGGACCCACGGGAGGACATCATGGCGCACACTATACCGCGAAGAAGATCTTTGACATTGGGTTTTATTGGCCAACAATCTTCAAAGATGCAGCCCAATATGTCAAAGAATGTGATGCTTGTCAAAGGGTGGGAAACATTTCCTCCCGTAATGAAATGCCACAACATAGCATTCAAGTGTGCGAGGTGTTCGACGTGTGGGGCATAGACTTCATGGGGCCATTCCCCGCATCCAAAGGAAACAAGTACATTCTCGTGGCGGTGGATTATGTGTCAAAATGGGCGGAGGCGCAGGCTTTACCTACAAATGACGGACGGGTAGTGGTACGGTTCTTGAAAAGACTTTTCTCCCGGTTTGGTGTTCCAAAGGCCCTAATTAGTGACCGTGGCACACACTTTGCCAATGATCAATTGGACAAGGTGCTCAAGAAATATGGGGTGACCCATAAGTTCTCCACATCATACCACCCGCAAACGAGTGGGCAAACGGAAGTTACCAATCGAGCTTTGAAGCGTATCTTGGAGAAGTCGGTGGGAAGCAATCGCAAGGAATGGTCGGATAAATTGGATGACGCGCTATGGGCGTTCCGTACCGCTTTCAAAACACCTATTGGTACTACACCATATAGGTTAGTTTATGGAAAGCAATGCCATTTACCGGTGGAAATCGAGCACAAGGCATATTGGGCGCTAAAAAGATGCAACTTTGACATGGAAGAATTGAAGACCAACCGTTTAATGCAAATGAATGCCCTTGAAGAACTCCGGAATGAGGCCTATTCTAGTTCATGGCTCTATAAAGAAAAGACCAAGAGATGGCATGACCAAAGAATCAAAAGCAAAGACATCCATGAAGGCCAAAAAGTACTACTCTTCAATTCCCGTCTAAAACTTTTCTCGGGCAAACTCAAATCAAGGTGGGATGGTCCATTTGTGGTTAAGACAGTGTTTCCTCATGGGGCTATTGAATTGATCTCAAGAGATGGCACGCCATTTAAAGTCAATGGCCATCGAGTGAAGAAATATGAAGAAGGAGTCCCCCGCAATGAAGGAATGGAGGAGCTCCTGCTGTGCGGAATTGCAAAAACATAGAAGGGGCGGAGTCCAGCTAATGACTCCATCAAAAGAAGCGCTTCTCGGGAGGCAACCCGAGTTTCACGTTTGCATTTTCTTTCCCTTTCTTTATTTTTCGTATTATTTTTTTCATTTCTCTTCATTCATTCTACTTCTCTAAGTGCTTGAGGACAAGCTCTACTAAAAGTGTGGGGTGGAAAGGCTAAAATAAAGGAAATCACATAGTAAATTTGGCAAAAACGTAAATTTTTTCAATCTGAGACATATACTCGGCGAGTATATCGGCTACACTCGGCGAGTAGATGCTCGTATACAGCTAAAACTTCACAACACGCGTCCTTACTCGGCGAGTATATCCATTATACTCGGCGAGTATGCGGTTTAAACCCAGTAAAATAAAATCTGTAAAAAACTGTTTTTGTTCAACACTTCACCCCCATACTCGTCGAGCAGTTCTCTCAGCCACCTCCCAAGAAGTTCCTCAAGATCTAGTCAATTTTCTCCCAATTTCTCTTAATTCAAGCATCAAGGTAACATTTTTACTCTTTAATTTCATGAAAGGTCCAGTCTTTGTCACCTATTTCCCCACATTTGGTATATTTTCGGATTTGGGGAGTTTTTCACAATTTCTAGGGCTTTGATTTACTCATGAATTAGGGGATATTTGGTGTAATTTCTTCAACACATGTGGTTAGAAACACAATTACGACAAACCCCTATGGATAAATTGGACTAATTTGCAGAATACACAGCTTCGATTTCGAATCTGTCCGAGTGTTCATACTACTCGGCGAGTATGCTCGCGTACTCGGCGAGTAGGTCTCGCAAAGATGAAAAATTTTCTGTTTTATTTATGGGGTGTTGTTTGTTGTTGTGTTTTTGTTATGTTTTTACAGGGAGCATGGCAAGGAGAGGACAATCATCAAGAGGAGGAGGCCATGGTGATATGCCATGGTTATCCTTTCAACAAATTACCTCTAAATCCTCCAAAACTCGAGCCCTAAACAGGTTGGAAGCGCTGCGACAGAAAGAAATTCACTTGCCCACTGCAGTGGATTGGGGATGGATGGGTAATGTCGGATTGGAAGAGGAACTTACTCCGTATTTGGTAAAAGATTGTAACTTGGGTTATGCCAACATCACTTGTGATGGTTGGCTGCAATTATTTAAAATACAAGAGCCAGTATATGCGGAGTTGTGCTGGGAATTCTTTGCTACTATTTCATTCCGAGGTGGGAGTGAATATTACAATCCAAACACGATCTCGTTTTCTTTGGGAGGGGAGATGCGACAATGCAGCATGGTTGAGCTCTCTTGGCGGTTGGGCATCTACGATCAAGATATGACTATGACGGACTACTTTGAAGCCTTCTTGGAAAATACCTACAAAGAACTTCCCGAGGGGGTGGTGGCATCAACATGGTGGAGTACAATTGCTAACCGAGTCTATATACCTTCTACTGCTCAGGAAGGTCATATTCGTTCGCCAATCCATAGACTTATTCACCGGTTCGTCGCGAGTACAATCAATATGCGAAAGGATGGGGATAAGGTCCCCACCCTTGATCTTTTTTATATGTGGAGTATCATTACCCCCGATGTTTTCTGCGATCTCCCATATTGCATTGCTAAATTTCTTGCGGAGGGAGCAGTTAAGGAAAAAATCAACTCGAAGATCAATGGGGGTATGTTCATCACGAGGCTCGCGCGATCATTTGGGATTTTGGAATTACCGCAAGCCCGAATGCTAACGGTTATCCACCCTCCTCCATTCAACACTGCACTTTATAGGAGGGCTCGGATAGTGGAGAAATTTGATGATTCCTTTACTATTCCAAATGAAGACGAGCCGGCGGTCCCCGAGGAGCCGGGAAGGCGGGTTAGGCCGAGAAACGAGCGGGTACGTGAAGACCCACCGGTGATTCCGGTGGAGGATAACGAAGGGTGGAACCAAGTGGAGTATCGACGATACTTGGATGATATAGGGCGAGGGGTTAATTACACCAATCAATCTTTCGACTATCTTTTCCAACAAATGCACATTGCCCCGCAGCCGGGACCCGGTTATCCGTACATAATGAATTGGGACGAACGGATGCAACGAAGGAGTGGAGAAGGTGGAAGTGGAGCTGGAGGAGCCGGGATGGATGAGGAGGAATGAAGATTTTATTTTGTTTGATTATGATGTTTGTTTTAAAGACAATTGTGGACATGTAACCTTGGTTAAGTGGTTTGAATTTTAGTATTACTTTTAGTTTTCTTTTCAGGTGTTGAAGCTAGGATGCATGCTATTTAGGAATGGTCAAGCAAGGAATGAGGGCCTTTAGGAGTGCTTATAGAGTTTTGTTCCTAGGATCGAGTCCGTACTAATCAAGAATTTATTACAGTGCTGCTGTTTAGAGAGTTCTTGGAGAGTGCATTTATATTTGCATAACAACACTAGAGTAAAGAAAGCCAGCAATTAGACAATTTCTGGAATTATATGCTCTACTCGCCGAGTGCACTAATACTACTCGGCGAGTACATCTGCTTCTGTGCGATCTGCTTGTCCGATACATCCTACTCGCCGAGTTTACTCGCATACTCGCCGAGTAGCCTGCTGCAGGAGGAATTTTTTCTTTGTTCTGGTTATTGTTCATGTGCCATTCATACATTCTTTGTGCACTACTACTGCAACTTGTGCAACAACCAATTTTCCTTGGAGTTTTCGAGCTATCAACCACACGAGACATATGACACCCATGCCATGGATGAGCTGTTCCCATGGTTAAAATCACTAGAAGATGGAGTTGAAGACGAGAGTGTCAACCTAGCGACTGCTACCCCAGGGGAGTTTGTTCCAACTTTCTCTTTATTTGCATTTTTAGTTGTTATAATATGCAATGAGGGCATTGCAAAAATTAAGTGTGGGGTAGGGGGTTAGTCACATCTTAGAACACTTAGAATCTTAATTTTTAATGCTTAGGGCTTAAATTAGAAAATTTTGGTAAAAATTAGGATTCCATATTTAAGTTGTGTTAATAATTGCATGAGAACCCAAATGTTTAGTTGAGCCTATACACGTTCTAGTGCATTTGTGGCTTCCTTATTCCAGTGAAATCATGAGACAAAAACACGACCTTGCTCAGCCTGAGGGATGCAATATGTTTTGCAGCCTAAACCTGAAATGTATCCAGGAAGATTTTTATCATTAGCCAATAAAGGTTGAGATTGAGCGCTCCTGCTTAAGCATGTAGGGATTTGAGTGAAAAAAATGAGGAATACATGTAAAAAAAAAAAAAAAAAAAAAGAGAGAATTACAAGAAAAAGTTTGAAGAATTTTTGGAGCATCAAAGTCAAATGTCAAATATGAAGATCGGAAATTCGAAGAAATCCAGAAAAATTGAAGATACCAAAAAATCAAACAACAAGGTGGTGAATTCGAAGAAATTAAAGATCTAATGTCAAAAAAAAAAAAAAGTGAAGAATTCCAAAGAGCTCCAATGTGGTATCAAAAGTTGTAATTTTAGAATATGTATGCTTGGGTTGCTCAATTAAAAATACCTTGAGGTTAAAGAGGTTTTCTGAGGATGGATTCGGAGGGTTGCATAAAATGAGCATAGTTCGGGGTGAGTGGGTGAATGTTTATGAGGATTGTGAGTATTTGAAATATGGGGGGTTCTTTAGGAAAAATTTTAGACACAAATGCATGCGTTGCGGTCTTGGCATAATGGCTGGGAAGGATTGGAGTTATTAATGTGATTTTAATGTGTTTAAAACATAATTTTGCTTGGGGGCAAGCAAAAGTCAAGTGTGGGGTATTTTGATATGTGCATAATTAGTTAATTATTTAACATATATTCTTAGTTATTTTTGGTTAATTATGAGAATAATTTGGACAAAAGGTACTTAAAATGCTTTGAATTGTGTTTTCAGCCCAAAAGATATGCTTGGATGTAGAAAGGAGAAAAGGAAAGCAAGAGAAGATTAAAGGGTGTCAAGAATGACCTACTCGGCGAGTAGTTCGGCATTACTCGGCGAGTACACGCGATTGTTCCAGAAGATAGCTACGATTCCTGATCCAAGACGGATAACTATACACCTACTCGGCGAGTTTATTCTGCTACTCGCCGAGTACCCTCTGTTTTGAGATATCTTTATAAGACGAATCCTGATCACTTGGGATGGAACTACTGGCGAATTTTGGGAGAATTACCTGCGACAAAAAGATTCAGAAGGCATTGAAGAATCCTAAGCTTCAAGAGTTGGAAGAATTCAAGCAATTAGGTTAACTCTACCACTTAGACTTAGGAATTAAACATGTTTGCTTTCTTAAACTTTGTTTCTTTGTTTGTTTCTACTGCAACTATGAGCTAAACTCGTTTTTGTTTCTGTTTGGGGAATACCAAAGAACTCCTATGGTTTAATTATTGAATCTTGTTTAATTGTCTATTGGTGATTTGTTAAATTAAGTTTGTTAAAGAACCTTATGTGTTAATCACTACTATTTTCTGTTAATTGGAAGGCAATTAGGTTGCATGAACATCACTTAATTGTTAACCTCATATGTCTATGTGAATGCTAAAACGTATGCTTGGAAGTAATGATTATGAAACTAAGATTAATAAGAAAATAGGAAGATTAATGTGTGAGCTTGTTGAGAAACCACCAACAAGAGGTTAATTGAATTAATAACTTAATTGACCATTACAAATCTTATTTAACCCAAATAATTAATCTAGGGAATTAATTAGTTTAAACACTTGATCAACGCTTAAATTAGTTAATTATCTAAGGGTTAGGAGTAATGAACATGAACCTAACTATTATCATTGGTAACCAATAGCAATTAGTCTATCTTAACTTAAATAACCATAGGAGTGAATTGGTTGAACCTAAATAGAAACATCTTTATCAAATTTGGTGAATAGTTGTTGCTTTAGTTAATTAGTTAAATTTAATTTGTTTAAGTTTCTAGTCTTGCAAAACTAGAGAAAAAACCATTTACTTTTATTATTTGTTTTAGTTAAAATTAGCTATTAGTTTAATTTCCGTTCCCTGAGTTCGATACCTTACTTATCAATCTATACCACTTAAAGACAGGTTCACTGCCTTTGTGTGCTCAAATTATTAATAAAAAGTAGGGATAAAACTAGTTGAATTTACACACATCATTCAGCATATAGTACATTCTTTACGAACTCACTATATGAGTCAGGAAGTGACTGAAGAACCCAGTCAACAACCAACTTACCTGAAATCTCGACACCCAGCATCGTTAACCTATCAATGTGTGACTTCATCTCTAAGACGTGTACACACATTAACTTTCCTTCTTCATGTTTACTTGCCAAAAGGGTTTGAGTGAGTTAGAACGTTTCAATCTTTTGAACTTGTGGGTTAGGGAGAACAATAGGAGGAGGTGGAGGAAGTGAAGCATGATCTCATGTTCCTCGATCGAATCATGGAATATCATCTTCATGTGAAAAGCTTGTTCCATGGGATTTGGGAAGACCATAGTTGTCATACTTTGACATCTATCAAACGGGAGAAAAATTAAATTCAAGTTAGTTGATTGATTGAGTCCTTAATAAATCACCCAAATGAGATATTAAGGCTAGGACCCAACACAATACTCTACAACCTAGAAAAGGGATGTCGTAATCTAGTTGCAGAAAAATTAAATTACAGTCATCTATTCGATGTGCCGGTTAACAACACACGCTCCACCGAACTATGAAAAACATTGAGTCACCCTTTGCTACGTTTGCTTAGAACCATTTAGTGTGCCAGTTAACCACACGCGCTCCACTAACGTCTTCGCAAGGGCACAAAGTGTAATTTCATGGAATTGCATCAATTCACTTTTGCCTAAAGTAACTAAGATTGCGAATTTTGTAAAAACATTTAGTTACTTTATACTTCATTATACTTTTAATGGAAAGGGTTTGCCCTATCCTACCCGTTCGGCTAACGACCCTCCACCAATCAAGGAAGCGGTGGGTGAGAGTGGAAACCCATTAAATGGCCATTTTATAGGCCATAACCTTATACCCCCCTTATAGATCGACTTCGTGAATGAGGCCTACTAATGGTAAGACTAGCATTTAAGTTATACATATATAATATTAGACTTTTAATGTTATACATAGTATAAGGGTGTATTTTACAGTTTTAAAATACTAGGTGGTCTTAATTTTATAAATTACACTTTTAATTTAATTAAATGTAAACCATATCATTATGGATTTATTAACTCTCTTTTAATTATACACTTAATTAATTTAATAAAACCATAAGGGTGTAATTTGAACTTTTCAAAATCAGGGTTTTAGAATTTAGACTTTTTCAAAATTAAACATTTTAATCAAACAATTTAAATTCCAAAACTTGAGGGCAAGTTTTGAAACTTTTCAAAACATAAGCAAGAACATTCTAGATCAAATTACAAATAATAATAATTAACCAATTAAGTAGTAATTATCTAAATATGACCTAATTCAAATAAATCAAGTTTATCACATAAGGAAATGATTATCTAATTAATTTGACAATTATCTTATACTTTGGTTAGGATATCTTTTAAATTAAACAATTAATTTAATCTAATCCCTTAAATCCCCTAGAATTCGAAATTATGGGATGGGATATTCAAAATCTTTAATTACCAAATTCAAACATCCAAAGGATAATTACAAGATATGACAATATCCAAATCCCTAAAATTTAGGATCTAATCATGGGGAAAGAGGCAATTTCGAAATTCTAGGGTTAGACAACCCTAAAATCAAAATCTTGGGGCCAAAGAAAAAGGTTTAGGAAACCTTACCAAAAATTTTGAAATCTAGGGTTTAGAAACCCTAATTTCGAAAATCAAGCCTCTAGGGTTTATTAGCCATAAACCCTTTTTTTGTCAAGTTCATACATTTGAATAAAGTGAATATGAAACAAAAACCAATGGCTCTGATACCACTAATGGGTTTTATACAAACAATCCTATGTGTGCATGCAACTCTAGAGTTGGATCTATGTTTTCACTATTAGTTATACAACTGTATGAACACAAAAAGAAACCTGGCATGCTAGTACTATTTTCAAAATCCACATAGAAGAATAGAATACATACCTTTTGTTGTTATATAGTAATAACAACTAGTTCCTTGAATTTCCTTAGCTCTTGAAAGCACGTACCACAAGTGTAGTACCTCTAATGGCTCACAAACACACTAGGTGATAGGATGAATATGAGAGAGAGGAGAGAAGGGTATCATGCCCTAGATTTCGTCCCTTTTAGGGTTTCCCAAGGCTTGGACGAAATCTTAGTGCCTTAGGGTGCTATTTATAGTTAAGGCTAACTAGGGTTTCAAGGTGTAAACCCTAATCCCTTAGCTTAGGGCCTAAGCAAGTCCATGGACTCCTTTCCTTAAGCCCTTGGACGAAAACTCTTACATCCTTCTAGGATTTTCGTTCAAGCCTTAATAAAGGTGATCCAATGGCCCAAAGCCTCAACTATTTAATAATTACAAAATAGCCCCTGCACTTCCAGTCAGTTCCTTTAATCCCAAAATTAATTCTAAATTAATTTCTGATTAAATACTAATTAATAATATGATTCCAAATTAATATATTATTCTTATAATATATTAATAAATCATATTTATACCCTAATTTATTATTCTTAACAATAAACCAACCTCTCTCCTCAACAATCATCCTATCTAGTCACAAGTGTGAAGGCAACCGAAAAGGACCATGCACAATCGGGTCAAGTACATAACAAAATAGTTATGGACTTAGACACTAATCCAATAGTTCTTGAATGTGTTGTTTATATGTTCTGGACTTTAGTCCGATGTCGGGTCAACCCCGAGGAATGTTTAGCTTATATGTTATGTTTATATGTTCCGGGCTTCGGTCCGATGTCGGGGCAAGCCTGAGGAATTTTTATGTGCTTATATTATGTGTTTATGTTACATGCTTTGTTGATGTATTATATGTATAACAGACTTCAGTCCGATGTCGGGCGGGGACTGATGCCGGACTTCAGTTCGATGCCGGACTATGGTCCGATGCCGAGCGGAGCCCGATGTAGCGAGCAAGGCCCAATGTATGTTATTATGTGATTATGTGTATGGTATGTGGTAGTTTGGGGAGACTCGGTAAGCTTCATGCTAACAGTTTTCAGTTTTGGTTTCAAGTACTTCCGCTAGTAAGGGGAAGAGCTTGGGATGAGTGCTTGGCACACACCACAATGTTTAGCATGGGATGATTTACTCTAATATTTTGACATACGATTTTGATATATTGACAAATGTTTATGATATTTTTGGAGATACACGACTCATGGTTCTTATATGACGAATGATATTTATGGTTTCTTTAACAATTTAAAATGAAATTTTTTGACTGTATTTTTGAGATGTTTCAAGTTGGTATCAGAGTCTTGGTTTAAGGGATTCGGGCAGAGTCTTGGGTGTGTCTAGACTCAAACTGAGGACTTGGTAGGAAAATTTTCAAAAGAAAAATCATTTTTATAAAAAGAACTTTGGAAGAAGAAAAGAATTTTGAAAAGAGAAAGTAATTTTGGAAAGGGAACGGGGTATGGTGCATGCAATCACCCGAGCTCAAGTAAGTACTCCCAAATTACCCATACAAGTTTATGATATGATATGTCTACGAGAAATGCATGCTCGATTAGGGCTAAGGATCTAGGAAAGATGCCTTATGTGCATGTTATATGTATATCAACTTCATGATTTTGATATATTGATAGATGTTTATGATATTTTTGGAGATACACGACTCATGGTTCTTATATGATGAATGATATTTATGGTTTCTTAAATGATTTAAAATGAAATTTTTCGAGTGTATTTTTGGGATGTTTCAAGTTGGTATCAGAGTCTTGGTTTAAGGGATTCGGGCAGAGTCTTGGGTGTGTCTGGACTCAAACTGAGGACTTGGTATGAAAATTTTCAAAAGAAAAATCATTTTTATAAACAGAACTTTGGAAGAAGAAAATAATTTTCAAAAGAGAAAGGAATTTTGAAAAGGGATAGGTTGTGGTGCATGCAATCATCCGAGCTCAAGTAAGTACTCCCAAATTACCCATACAAGTTTATGTTATGACATGTTTACAAGAACTGCATGCTAGATTAGGGCTAAGGATCTATGAATGATGCCTTATGTGCCTGTTATATATATATATATATATATATATATATATATATATATATATATATATATATATATATATATATCAACTTCATGAACTACGTGATAGTACAGATTAGTCAGTGATATGATGGCCTGATTAGAATATGCTTGTTTATGTTACTCGATGCTCGAATGCTACTTGCTTTGTGCTTTTCGGAGTTCTAGTTATTTTTTACTAGCTAGTAAATGAATATGTTAAGTTACATATTGTGAGGACTAAATAATTTCAGAAGGTTAGGTCTACCTCTATTTCGCAGCTCTTGTTTGAGTCCAACCATTGTAGGGTAGGATCTCTTATTCAAAGAATTATCTAGTCTTAGTGATATGCAATTGTATTCGCGAGCTCGTTAGGGGAGATAGCAAGGAATTTTTATGCAGATGATGGCGGAGAGTGGGTTGGTGATTACCCTAGGGCAAGCCTAGGATGATATTAGCATGAGAACAACAGTAGCAGTAGAAGGGAGTTGGTGGAGTCAAGGCAGTTCTTGAGGAGAGTACGAATAGATGTGGAAGGTAGTATGGGCCCGTACTACTTAAAGTAGAGGATCCGTACTCGAATCAAGGAAAGCTGAGATGAACCCAGGAAACTTGTAGTATGTGAGATCCCTCGAGTTATGATGTGTATACTGATGTTTGTTATGGTGTATTTTCAGCATGGTGACGCTACGCACTAGGCCAGTCGGCAGTTCAGGTGCTGGTGAGGGATCAGGCTCGGGCTCTGGAGTCAAGCAGCGCAACGAGCAGACGACAGAGTTCATTTCGTCTGAGGTCACGCACATTATTTTAGACCAGAATCCTATGATCTCTGGTATGATAAATGAGGGTATACTACAGATTCTAGATGAGAGACTGAGTGCATTCGCACCGAGGTGGCGGCCATGATGGGGTCGCGCACACTGACGTTCAGGGAGTTCCGAGCTTGCGGAGCTCCAGACTACCATGGGGCTCGGGACCCCATTCCTAGTATCAAATGGTTGTTAGATGTCACCAACGCTTTCTATACGAGCCGATGTCCCGATGGGGACAAGGTACAACTTGCTTCCTGTCATCTCAAGGCCAGTGCACGAGACTGGTGGCAGGAGTTCGGACGTGCCATTGGAGATGATGTTGTTTTAGGTGCAATGATCTGAAGTGATTTTATGGCCAGGTTCAGGGCCAAGTTTGCACCTGTGTTCGAGGTGTAGCAACTTGCTAAGGAGTTCCAGGATCTCCAGCAGATGAATGAGACGGTGACCGAGATCACTGCCATGTTCAAGGAGAGGGCCCTTCTCATTCCGTCATACGTGGTGAACGAGGAGATGAAAAAGGGTCGATATCATGAGATGTTGCAGAGTGATATTTGCCAGTTTGTGAGTCGATCTAGCTGCAAGACGCTGGAGGATATGATTGCTAGGGCGAGAGAGAAAGGAAAAGAGAGAGAGAGAAAGAGAGAGAGAGAGAGAGAGAGAGAGAGAAAGAGAAAGAGAGAGTTGGACTTGGATATGGAGAAGAATAGGAAACCTGAGGGGGTCCAGTTAGGGATTGAGTTAGAGATTACCCTAGGGCAAGCCTAGTTAGGGGAGATAGCAGGGACTTCTTATGCAGTTGATGGAAGAGAGTGGGTTGGTGATTACCCTAGGGCAAGCCTAGGATGAGATTAGCATGAGAACAACAATAGCAGTAGAAGGAATTTGGTGAAGTCAAGGCAGTGCTTGAAGAAAATACGGATAGATGTGGATGGTAGTATGGGTCCATATTACTAAAAGTAGAGAATCTGTACTTGAATCAAGGAAGGCTGAGATGAACCTAGGAAACTTGTAATATGTGAGATCCCTAGAGTTATGATGTGTATACTCATGTTTGTTATGGTGTATTTTCAGTATAGTGACGCTACGCACTTGGCCAGTCAGCAGTTCAAGTGCCCGTGAGGGATCAGGCTCGGGCTCTGGAGTCGGGCAGCTCGACGAGCAGACGAGAGAGTTCATTTCGTCTCAGGTCATGTAGAGTATTTTTAGACCAGACTCCTATGATCTTCGTTACGATCAAGGAATGTATCCTAGAGCTTTTGGATGAGAAACTTAGTGCATTCTGCACCAAGGTGGCATCCATGATGGGGTCGCACACGCTAACGTTGAGGGAGTTTTGAGCTTGCAGAGCTCTAGAGTACCATGGGGCTCGGGACCCCATTATTAATTGTAGATGGTTGGCTGATGTCATTAACGCTTTCCATACGAGCCGATGTCTTGGGGGTCAAGGTCCGACTTGCTTCCTATCTTCTGAAGGACAGAGCACGAGACTGGTGGGAGGAGGTCGGATGTGCTATTAGAGATGATGCAGTTCTAGATGCGATGACCTGGAGTGATTTTACAGCTATTTTCAGGGTCTCTATTACACCTATGATCGAGGTGCAGCAGCTTGCTAGGGACTTCCAGGATCTCCAGTAGACGACTGAGATGGTGACCCAAATCACCGCCATGTTCAAGGAGAGGGCCCTTCTCGTTCCGCAGTACGTGGCGGGCGAGGAGATGAAAAAGGGTCGATATCATGAGATGCTTCGGAGTTATATCCGCTAGTTTGTGAGCCGATCCAACTACAAGACACTGGAGGATATGATTACTAGGGCTCGGGAGAGAGAGTTGGACTTGGATATGGAGAAGAAGAGGAAACCTAAGGGGGTTCAGTCAGGGAGTGCGGGCAAGTAGCCCAAGGTATCAGACCACAGATCTAGGAGCCAGCAGGGCCACACCACTATGGAAAATGCAGCAAGTTGCACGTGGGGACGTGCAAGGCAGGGAGTTTAGGCTGCTTTAAGTGCAGCCGAACTAGTCATGTGAGAAGAGATTGTACAGATACTACCACCACCACGACAATATAAGATCTGATTTGCTTTCAGCGCAATCAGAGGGGACAAAACGGTCCCAGTGCCCGAGTTTAGCAGCAGCAGGACATGTAGCAGCACCCGCTCCTGCAACGTTGAGGATTACAGACGGCCGTCAGTGCCGGGCAGAGGCACCAGTGGCGAGGAGCAGGGCCCTTCAGTTGACAGTAGAGGAGGCATGTTCAGCTCCCAATGTGGTGAGGGGTATGTATCTTCTCCTTATCTCTTTAATTATATTGATTATTGCTTATGTTTCCGTGTTTCATTATAGGATCGTTCCTAAGTGTGCATGCAACCCTAATTTGAGGATCTATATTTTCACTATTAGACATACAAGCATTGAACACAAAAACTTGAAACCCTAGGAGGCACATGTAATTTTCTAAATTAACATATAATTAGGGTTAGGATATATACCTTTATTGTTATATTGTAATAACAATCAAATCCTTGAAGATCTTGAACTTTGGTAGCAAGCGCCACAAGTGTCGCGCCTCTAATGGATCACAAACAAACCTAGCAACCAAGGTTTACTATAGAGATAGAAAATGGAAGTGAAAATTCGGCTCTAAGCCTTTCTTGGAGTTCATGGGATGAAATCCAACCCTATAAGGGTTTATATAGGTGATAAGGAATGTATAGGATAAGGCTGGTGTATCTTAGATAATCCTAATCCCTTAACTTCCTCCTTAAGGCTTCCAAGGCACCCTTAGAGCCCAAGGAAAGCCTAGGACACTCTACATTTCGTTCCCCACTTCTAAGGTAGGTTCTAGAATGCTTCAATGCTCAACTTTTGAGCATTGTCATGTTTAGTCCCTACAGTTTCAATTAATTCCTTTAATCCCAAAATTAATTCCAAATTAATTTTTGATTAAATATTAATTAAACAATATGATATCTAATTAATATAACATATCCATAATACATTAACAAATCATTTATCTTGATTTCATATTAATTTATTAACCAAGTAATAAA
The DNA here is from genome assembly GCF_002870075.4 of Lactuca sativa. Taxonomy (NCBI): domain Eukaryota; kingdom Viridiplantae; phylum Streptophyta; class Magnoliopsida; order Asterales; family Asteraceae; genus Lactuca; species Lactuca sativa. The sequence goes on along the minus strand of NC_056629.2, from coordinate 58,152,561 downwards.
TTAATAAATCATTATTCTCTCTCCATCAGTTACCTATTCAATTGTCAGGTTTGAACGCAACCCAAAAGGACATTGCTACTATCAATTCAAGTACATACCAATGATATTTATGGTCTTAGACACCTAATCCAACAGTCTCCCACTTGGATAAGTCTAATAACTATAGTTGCAAGTATAACTTCAAAATTTGACTAGAAAATTTTAGTTACCAAAAGTCGTTGTCGAACTCTGACCTAGTCAATGACGTGTCCTTAGATAAGGGATCAAATATTCCTCTATTCTACAAGATATCGTATGGACATGAGACATGGATTATAATCAATCTCTGTCCAATAGTTGTTTCCCGATTTTCGATTTATGACGACTGACTAATTGAAAAAATGATGTGTGCAAATAGCTACACCTAATTTTATGTTTATAACCTAACTAACTTAAATAACTAAATTGCACCTAGGCAGTGCACCTAGTCAAATTATAGAATAGTCGGGTCAGTCGGGTGTCGATCACAGAGAACGGTTTTGACTAATTATTCTATCTACTACTAAATTAACCTAATTACTAACAAATAAATGGGATTTATCTAATTTTGCAAGTTTAGATAAACTTAATTCTTTAACATAAATTCAATCAGTGAACAAAACACTTCTGTTAGTTTGAATCCACTTTCCTTCAAAGGTTTATAAATTAGCTATGACAATTACTGTTGGTTACTAATTAAGATAGTATTAGCAATTTAGTTCTAAATCTGCTAACATTAATTAATTCATGTAAATCAAAGTATGTTCACAATTAAGTTAACACAGAATCAATTATTTAATAGATTGGAGCTATGTAAGATTGATTAATTAAACACACTTATGGTCATAATATGAGTTCTCTAGCATAGCCTAATTCAATAGTTAATTGCTTAACTAAGATTGGTTTGATCCTAGCTCTAATAATTTGATGTTCACTAAATTACTAGGTATTCTAATTCATGCAGATTAACGATCATCAACTACACAAAATAAGAAATCAAAGCAATCAAATACTAAATCAAACATGCTAGGTTCAATCAATCTAACACAAGTCTTAACCAACAAGTAAATCAAAGCTAAAGAATTACACCATGAGTTCCAGCTTCATCTAGCTAATAGAAGCAGAAAGATTTAGCTGGACATACTAGTTAAAAAACACAAATAACTCATATTCAAATACATGTTTAAAGTGTACCAAATTCTTAAACTAATATGAAATTCTCCTCTCCTTAGATGCTAATAGCCAATTCCAGAACTTTTCTCCTTCTGAAAATCATCTCTAGGAACCCTCAATGCAGCCAAAGAGTTTTTCAATTCGTAATGAGCAAGAGTATATATAGTTTCTGATTTTTCTGAACACTGCAGCAAACTGTGGATGTTTGCATAACCTAGTTATTCGGGAAGTCAAAACATGCGAAGTGAAACACAAGAATAATTGAATCCAATATGGCCTCAAACTTGTGAGTATAAATAAAAACACCTTTTATTTAGTTACATATTGATTACACATTATTCACTGTATAATGTTTCGAGTAATCAACTTAATACTTGAATCTAAAAAAATAGTAGCTATCCCATGCTCCAAGCATGCATACTATCTTTGCCTATGGTCCTTACTTTTTGAAATAGATCAATTGAACACATTCCCAATGATGCTCATTTCATAATTCCTAATCCTTATCATAAGTGTAAGAATACCAATTCTTGCCACTATTAGAATATGTTAGATTCTAACATTTTATGCAATGATCCCTTTGTAACGCCATGACACCAAAGTCACCATGAATCTGCCAATGATATTACAAAGTGCTCTATTGGAGATTCTTATAAGACAACTCTATAGACATGAAGTCTTACATTCAAAGTACATTCCTTTGAACATCCTTCTTGCATAAAAGTTTCTAATCTACATATAGATTCTTAATATCCAAGTCCCATTACGAAAACCTTTCCATATTTGCCATATGACAACTCATTCTTAATAGAATCCTATCTATTTATGTAACGCCCGTAGATCCGGGCTAGTCAATTTAGAGGCAATAGGGGTCGAAAACGACTTTTCGACAAAAGATTATTTAGAATAAATAATCTTAACCAAGTTTTAGAGTATGTCACAAGGTTTCCGTACATATAAAGAACGCCGAAATCCGAGTTATAACGAAGAAGTTATGACCCGTCGAAGTTTCGCGACAGAACCGGCACGATACCGGGAAGCGTAAATAGTGAATTTATGATAGAGCGAGATTTAGCCTTAGTGATTTAAACGAAAGTCGTATAATATGTTAAACTAAGAACATCGATAAAAAGAACGCCCAAATCTGACTTCGTATGAAGAAGTTATGATTTTTCGAAGTTTCGAGTTAGTAGTGTACAGCCCGAAATTCGAATATTAGATCGAGCAGTTTTTAGCCGACACGACCTAAACGAGAATCGAAGATCTTATTGAGAGTAGCGTAACGAGAAAAGGATGGGTGAAAACGGATGTCGGATGAAGAAGTTATGAGGATTTAACGGACCAATCCTGTCCCGGTTTGTTAATAATATAAAATTAAAAATCGAGCCAAAATTAGCCGACGGAGTCTAAAAAAAAGTTGTAGAGTACATTCCCACCTTCTCGTGGATATAAAGAACGTAAAAAACGAAGCTTGTACGCGAAAGTTATGAATTTTTAAAGTTTATGATCGGATTTGCGAAGGCTGATAAGGAATTGATGACGTGGCGCGTTGTGGGCCGTCCATCGCTGATCAGATCTCGCTTCGGATGAAGGACACGTCGCCCTCGCTTATGCCCCGCATCCGAAGCTAGTACACCCCGCGTACCCTCGCCCTTATCTCTTCCGGAGTGCAAGACAACTGGTCCGAGGTGGCGCTTTTATCCGAACCATTATGCCCAACGTAAGTCCGAGGTACGCCCAGCGTACCGAGGCCTCGCAGGCTATAAAAGGGGCCCGAGATTTCTTCATTCTTCACACCATTTTCACTTCTCTCTCTACGAACTTTCCCTCTCTAAGTGCTATAAACCCCCCTAAGCCCTAGTTAAGCCCCTTAGCCCCCGAGGGAAGCCCCGAGGCTCCCGGAGTCCCAAGAAAAGGAGTTTTTCGGTTTCGAACCGCTACTCCAATTAAGTTCCGGTTTTCGATAAAATTCGCTGTAAGTGTGCTACGCTTACGCAATTTTTAATATAGCTTTCAAATAATTATAGGAATGTTATTAGGTCCTTAAAATAATTATTTGGGCTATTATTATGAGTTATATTGAGTGTTATTAACGCTTAATAATAGTCAGACTAATTAATTTGTCGTGGTTATCGTTAGACTAAACCCTAGTGGTATTGGTACTAGGTTTTATCGAAGGAAAATCGTTTTGAGAGTATCAAAGCGTTGTTCGAGTGCTAAGTCACCACCTACTCAGGTGAGTGCATGGTCTCTTTCATCTTACACATAGATATGAAGTATTTTATTATAAATTACGTGCTATGTGTGCATATTGTCTGAATACTTGTTGTTTATGCTGGTGAAAGATTTTTATACATGTTTTAAATGATGTAAATTGTATAAAGTATTTTATATCTACAAAATATGTTGGGTAAAACATGGGTAGATGAATGAGGAGGGATAAAAGCTGAAATAGAGGAACATTAGTAGCATGGACCTAGTGCCCTATAGGTATACATTGGCAGCAATGGACCTAGTACCCTATAGATGAGCACTGGCAGCTGCGCCACAACCCGTAGATGTTTTAGATCTACGGTAAACTTCCTAGCAGCTGCGCTCTAAGGACAATATCGGCAGCTGCGCCTAATAGGGAGCCTTATGACCATGACAATAGCGTTTAAAGGTCAATACCGACAGAAGCGCCTCATATGAAATGTCCCAATTCTGGCAGCTGCGCCTAAGTGACAAGATTAGCAGCTGCGCTTAACCAATGTGTCATTGGCAACAATGGACTTCATGTTGTTTCCTTAGGATGATCCTTAGGAATGAATGAATGAGAAATAGCTGATTCTTAGGGTAGATCCTTAAGAATAAAGAAGATAATGGGGATGGGTTATTGGGTTGATTGTTTGATTGTTTAAACATAATAATTATATTATTGTGGGTTGAAAACCCTATGTACTCACCAGGTTTCCCAACCTGACCCACTCAGTTTATTTTTATCACAGGTGTTGATATGAAGTGACATTACATTGAGAGATTTAAAGAGATGTAGATCACTAGTGTAAATAATTGTAAGTTCTGTTTATGCTTATGTTTCTGTATTAACGATGACATCCCAAACGTTTTAAAATGAAATAAATACGTTTCTTCGAAAATGTTTTAATAACGTATTTAACATGTTTTTCTGGGAACAAATTCCGCAACATTTTTATAAAATGAAGTACTCTGATTTTTATAAAGCATAAACAAAATCGGTCTTTTCTGGCCGTGATTTTTGGGATGTCACAATTTATAATAATGCCAATATTTTCCATTCAATACTTTCCCTCTAGCGACCAATCCTTCACAAACCTTAGATCGTCCTTGACAGTTGTTTAATTATTTTAGTCATATCCGGTTCTGGTCCTTTTTTTCTTTTAATGCCCTACGCATTTGGAAAATCAGAACTGTTGAATATTACAACATATGTAATTGATCCTATACCTGAAGCGTATGGGATATGATACATAATGTCTTACATAAAGACATGATACTTTACCACTCTCTTGCTATAATATTTCCATATATATATATATATATATATATATATATATATATATATATATATATATATATATATATATATAAAATTCCCTTATGTTGAACCGTTTCAACATAACATTCATATATGTCCATGACTAAGTTTGATTAATCTTTTTTTGATCAAAGCTTTTATACTTGAAGTATAAGTTCCTCTCCCTTAAATATACTAAAACAACTTCTCAACCTCTGCAACTTGGCGAATTGAAACTTTTGTTTTTCTATAATTAATATTGCTAACTTGCAATACATAATAATCATGCTCCCCCTAACATGATAATTATTTCCTTACCAGCATAACACTTATGCTCCCACTAGCTTTGACATGTATTCAGAAATCAGTTGGACTTCTAGAAATCAATACTTATTCACTTTCATTACCAAAGTTCATATTTCTGATACGAGATGCTTTGATAAGACTTTATCTAAGCTTCTTAAACTCATACACCTTTCCTTAGATAACTCATATGTGTGTCTGAACTAATTCAGAACTAACAACAATAAGTCCCAAATGTTCAAACTAATTGCCAGATATCACAATTTGAAGTATGAAGAGGGATACCGTAATCATAATCGAATTTGAGAATGCAATTTACATAATGCTATCTCCTTAAAATCTTCTTAGTGAAAGCGTTTCCTCACAATCATTTTCATGAAATGGAGAGAAGCCTTATGACACTTAGATTTTATGCTGTATGTGTTCCTATCCATGTGAATTTGTCATAACCATAATCACAAGACAATGTTTGTGCCAAATCTAAACTCATATGCACTGAACTTGTTCAATTTTTATTTCTTGCCGCCTGGCAGCACAAAAGCCTACCATGTCTTCCAAGTAGTTAGGCAACTCACCCATACAGATCAATGAACTTTCACCAATCAAGGTGCTTTGCTTTATGAAATCAATTGAGAACTCTTAGGACTCACATGCATAGTCAACTCTACTGGAATGGCACAGAAACAAGAATATGTCAACAGATAGGTTATAAACCTCAAATCGTGTATTAGTGATGAACAATTAGGTTTATTATTGATTTGTTATTGAAACATTTCAAGATCATTAAGACTCCCCTTGACCACTTGACATAGAAGATTCTATTGTCAAGAAACATTCCTTGACAAACAAATATTCAAGAGTTAGTGCGGGTTCCAATCAAGACAAAACCACAAAACACGATTGGTCTTAGTTGGTCTTTGTCATATCCAAGACATCACAACTTACCAATTTCAAACGTATGGGACTAAGAAACATTTCTGCTCCACATTTTAAGACATGTCACTCAATACACAATCTTGGAGTATAACTCTAAGACTTGATTATGGAACGATGTATGATTCATCTATTGATTTAACCATTTCAACAATTTCTGATTCCTCTTCCTAGCCATACCAATGCACTAAGGTGTTCTTAGAAGATCAATTGTGACACGGTTTCATAATCATAAGTTAATCATAAAACACGATACTTGCATACACTCTCTTCTTTTCAGGTTGGAGAAACTTTAATCTTTCTGCCTAATTGATTATTCTTATTCGTTCTGCTATACATTGAAACTTTTTCAACGATTCAGAATTACACTTAATCTTGTAAGTATAACCATGTTTACTAAAATTTTAGTAAATCATGATGAATAGTCTTATTGTTCTTTGTGATGGACCTGACCAATGCACAACATTGTGTACTGGACCCTTCAGTCCTTCACTTGACTCACATACTTGTGTGAACAAGGAATTAGTCTTAATTTTCCAAAAGATGAAGGTTCTCATTCATCATACGATGCAAGTCACATGATTCCAAGTTTATGTCTAATTGAAAATTGGGTGATGAGAATCTTTCCTTATTTGGAAAATATATGACACTTACCACAAATAACATAACTAAAAATCACATCCATTTCAATATTGCTAGCAATAGAAACATACAAACATCAATTCTCACAAAATTCATTGCAAGGATATGTAAATAAGACAAAAATCAAAATTTATTTTATTTATGAAAACGCGGAAAAACTTGTCCTTACAACGCAATTACAAATGAAAATTATGTTACTAAATGCCTCTAAGCAATCTATCTAACCTCTAAGCAGCAGCTCAAAAATCTGATCATCAAACCATGCGATCGAAATCCATTTCTTCACGATCAGACTCAGCTCACTCTTTCCTTTAAGCTTTCTTTCTTTTCTGCAATCCTACAAAACATCAAAATGCAATCTTATCACATTATGTATTAAGAATCTACAAATAGGAACTTAATAAAGTTAGATAGTAGATTTTACCTGAAGCATAGTCATACAACTTGACTCTCCCATCCTTCCGATCTTTCAGGTAAATATGGCAGCTTCGCATCCAATGCCCCTTCTCTTGGCAGTAGAAACAAATGGACTCTTTTGGAACAGCACATGGGACAATCTTAGATTCAGCCTTTCCTTTTACCATCCAGTCAAACAGTTTGACCTTGGCCGATCCCTTTCCATTGGGATGAGAAGACTTTTCTAGACTTCCAATGTTGCCATTGTTAATGTCCATGGAAGTTTGGGTGGTTGATCTACCAATCAAATTTGCTTTATCAGTGCCCCAAATCATTGCTGATTCGGCAGCAATAAGCAAATAGGTAAGATCATTGAGGGTCACGTCGTGGTCCATCATATAGTAATCTTTAATGAACTCACTATATGAGTGAGGAAGTGATTAAAGAACCAAGTCAACAGGCAACTTCCATTAGACATCGACACCCAACATTCCCAACTTGTCAATATGTAACTTCATATCCAGGACGTGAGCGCATACAGACTTTCCATCTTCGTGTTTGCTTGCCGATAGGGCTTGACTGACCTTGAACTTTTCAAGTCGACAAATGGGTTAGGGAGAATTATTGGAGGAGGTGGAGGAAATGAAGCATGATTTCCATTTCCATGATCCAATCGTGGAACATCATCTTCATATGGATAGCTTTTTCCACAGGGTTCGGGAAAACAATAGTTGTTAGATTTTGACATCTACAAAACGGGAGAAATTCAAGTTAGTTGATTCAATCCTTAATATAACACCCAAATGAAATATTAAGGCTAGAACCCAACATAATAATCTACTACTCGGAAGAGGGATGTCGTAATCCAGCTGCAGAATATTTGAAGGTAGGTAAATGACGATTTACCAATTTCCACCATGAAAAATGAAAATGAAGATTAAGTTTTAAACGAATTGATACTCCTAAATCTTTTGAGATTCATTAAACTTTTCAATGGCATGTTTAATCTCGATTATGCCCTTCAATTTTTTGACTGGGATGCCGAGGATCACAAACAAGATGTGAATAACCATGCAAATTAGTTTGGTACACTCGAGGATGTGTATCACCTAATCAATGTGCTGGTTAACCACACATGCTCCATTGATCTATGATAATATACGAACTACACATTGCCATCCTTCGTTGGTCCCATATTAGTGTCCCGTTTAACCACACATGCTCCACTAATGACCAACAAGGTGCAATGTGCAATTTCATCGATTAGCACCAAATTCACATTTTCCTAAAGTAACTAAGATTTGGGAATTTTGTAAAAGCATTTAGTTACTTTATATTGTTCATTATACTTATTAATGTCCTATCCTACCCGTTCGGCTAACGACCCACCACTAGTCAAGGAAGTGGTGGGTGAGAGTGGACACCCATTCAATCGCTATTTTATAGGCAATTTCCTTATACCCCCTTATAGACCAGCTTCGTGAATGAGGCCTACTAACGGTAACACTGACTCTTCTTATACATATATATATAAGTATTAAGCTCTTAATATCATAATAGTATGAGGGTGTATTTTAAACATTTCAAAATACTAGGTTTTTTAATCAAATTTAAATTTTTTGAAAAAGTAAGACCTTTTAATTTTAAAATATTAAATATTAAAACTTTGATTTAATAATTATCCAAAATTAAACAATTAATTTAAATTATCAAACCTTAAAGAATTATCCATTAAATTAAATAATTAATTTAACCTAATCCCTTTATCCCCTAGATTTCGAAAATTTGGGAAGAGATATTTCAAAATCTTTAATTATCCATTTAACAATTAATAAGATAATTACCAAAGATAACATTATCCTAATCCCTAAAATTTCAAAACCTAATCTTGGGGAGGAAGGTATTTTCGAAAATCCTAGGGTTTACCAACCCTAAAATCGAAAATATGGGGCCAAAGGAAAAGGGTTCAGGAAACCCTATCAAATTTCGAAAATCCAAGCCCTAGGGTTTATTTGCCATAAACCCTAATTTGTCAAATTCATACTTTTGTATCGAATCTAATTGAACACAACAACCAAAAGCTCTGATACCACTGTTGGGTTTTATACATAGCAAACAATCCTATGTGTGCATGCAACCCTAATTTGAGGATCTGTGTTTTCACTATTAGACATACAAGCATTGAACACAAAAACTAGAAACCCTAGGAGGCCCATGTAATTTTCGAAATTAACATATAATTAGGGTTAGGAAACATACCTTTATTGTTATATTGTAAAAACAATCAAATCCTTGAAGATCTTGAACTTTGGAAGCAAGCGCCACAAGTGTCGCGCCTCTAATGGCTCACAAACAAACCTAACAACCAAGGTTTACTATGGAGAGAGAAAAGGGAAGTGAAAATGCGGCTCTAAGCCTTTCTTGGAGTGTCTGGGATGAAATCCAACCCTATATGGGTTTATATAGGTGATAAGGAAGGTTTAGGATAAGGCAGGTGTATCTTAAATAACCCTAATCCCTTAACTTCCTCCCTAAGGCTTCCAAGGCACCCTTAGAGCCTAAGGAAATCCTAGGACACTCTACATTTCGTTCCCCACCTCTAAGGGAGGTTCTAGGATGCTTCAATGCTCAACTTTTGAACATTGTCACCTTTTGTCCCTACAATTTCAATTAATTCCTTTAATCTCAAAATTAATTCCAAATTAATTTCTGATTAAATATTAATTAAACAATATGATTTCTTATTAATATATTATATCCATAATACATTAATAAATCATTTATCTTGATTTCAAATTAATTTATTAAACAAGTAATAAATTATAAATCATTCTTCTCTCTCTCCAACAGTTATCCTATTCAATTGCCAGGTTCGAAGGCAACCCAAAAGAACATTGCTACTATCTATTTAAGTACAATTATATTGATGGGCTTAGACACCTAATCCAACAGAAATGGGAAGACATCACCATGGATTTTATCTCCAAGCTTCCTAGGACCGCACGTGGAGTAGATTCGATACAGTTCATCATGGATCAGTTGACCAAGAGTGCGCATTTCATCCCAATCCAAGAGAGTATATCAGCTAATATGCTAGCCGGGATCTACGTTCGTGAGGTGGTGACACGTCATGGAGTGCCCATTTTGGTGGTCTCAAACCAAGACGTTCGTTTCACTTCCATATTTTGGAAGCGGTTTCACGACGAGATGGGTACTCGTCTCCACTTCAGCACCGCTTTTCACCTTCAGACGGATGGGTAGAGCGAGAGGATGATTCAGACTCTCAAGGACATGCTGCGCGCATGTGTTTTGGATTTCAGTGGCAGTTAGGATACGTATATTCTGTTAGTGGAATTTTCGTATAACAACAGTTACCACGCCAGCGTAGACCGACCTCCCTTCGAGATGCTCTATGGGATGAAGTGTAGGACCCCAATCTGTTGGGGCGAGGTCTGAAAGAGGGTCATGGAGAGTACTGAGGTTCTACTTAAGACTACTGAGAGGATCCAGCAGGTCCGGAGCAGGCTCCAAACTGCTCAGAGTCAGCAGAAAAGCTATGCCGACAAGCGCCGTTCAGACTTGGAGCTTCAGGTGGGCGACATGGTCCTCCTGAAGGTGTCACCTTGGAAAGGTGTCATCTGGTTCAGGAAGCGGGGCAAGCTGGGCCCCAGGTACATCGGTCCGCTCAGGGTTTTGGCTCGGGTGGGCCAAGTTGCTTAACGTTTGGATCTTTCAGTGGAACTTAGCCAGATCCACTATACTTTCCATGTCTCCCAGCAACGAAAGTGCTTAGTGGATGACTCCGCAGTTGTGCCATTAGAGGATATATAGGTGGATGATAACTTGAACTACATCGAGAGACCAGTAACCATTCTTGACAGGAAGACGAAGGAGTTTAGGAACAAGAAAGTAGAGCGGGTGATGGTACAGTAGCAGCACCGCAAGGGCTCAGAATTGACTTGGGAGCCCGAGGAAGAGATGATGGACCATTACCCAGAGTTATTCCCAGAAGTAGCAGACTTCAAGGACGAAGTCGGATTCAAGTGGGGGAGAATTGTAACACCCAGTCCATGTATTATTTACATTTTGGTCCCTTATATATTGAATTACTGCTTTTGGACCTTGTTATTTGGGAATTTGGAGGGAGGAGGGACCATTTCTGTCAACTTTGGATTTTGGAGGCAAAGCCCGAATGCGGGGCGTTCCGCTAAGGAACGTGTTGCGTTCCCACGCTGAATGCAAACCTTAATTTTTATGGTTTGGGACCTATATAAACAACATTATGACTCAAGCCTTGGCCTCCTTACCAGCCTCTCAACCTTAAAAACCCTAGATAGCCTCTCATTCCGTATTCTTGTGTGTGTTTTGCCCTTTCGAAGTTCTTTGTGGTGCTTAGGAGCTTGAAAGGACAAAGAGGGAGCTAGTGAACAAGAACTTGAGTATCTTGAGCTTAAGGATCTAGGATAGCATCACCTTTTGTCACTCATTTGAGGTAAAAGGTTCCAACTTCCCTCATGAATGCTTAGATCTATGTTAATGCAGTTTTGGATCTTTTGGGTCCCAAGAAAGGATTTTTATGAGTCCAATCCATTTTTGGACTTAGGTTTGCCACCCTTGATGCTAATGGTGTCCCTATATCAGTAAAGTTTTGATCTTTGAGGCCTTAATGGGTTCATGCAAGAGTTAGCACCACATTTATGGAAGTTGATTGCTATTTCTCAAGATTTGGACTTAGGGGGGACATGCAAAGTCGCCACGTCCATGAAATTATGATTTTAGAGGTCCTAGATAGCTTGGATCTGTTTTTGGGTAGCATGGATTAAGCATTAAGTTCTTAAGGGCCCGTTTTTGAAAACTGGACAAGAACGCCCTGCGTAAGTCTTGGGAACACGTTGCGTTCCCACTGGGACTCGCGATCTGAACCAAGGAGGAACGCCCATCGTTCCACAAGGGTACAACCTGCGTTCGTTTTATCAGTGGACCTTTTTCTTGGATTAATGTCTAAGTCCATAACTATATTTTGTATGTACTTGACCCGACCCAGCGTGGTCCATTTGGGTTGCACTTCACCGACACAATTTATATGGATAATCTTTTGAGAATAGTATAATATGATTATATTAATATATTATAAGTTCTAATATATTAATATGGAATCATATTATTTAATTAGTATTGATCAAGAATTAATTTAGAATTAATTAAGTGATCAAAATGAACTAATTAAATATGAACTCTTATATATATGGAATGGGCCAAGTTCATTTAGATTGGGCTAAGCTTTCATGGATAGTCCATGGAGTGTTTAACCCATGGATCATATGAAATGAAAGGTCATGGGTTTAACCTTAGTCTCCACACTATATAAAGATGTCCTTGGTTGGTGAAATCGGCACTAGTGTGGGTACACTAAGAGGGCTAGCCGATTTCACTAGAGAGAACCAAAGTATTCTTATTCTCAAATTCTTCCAAGGTGTTTTGGTGATTTGTGATTCCACTTGAGGCTTCCACACTATTGGGGCTAAGCTCTTAAAGCTTAAAGACATCAAGCTACACCAAAAGGTATGTCATCTAACTAGTCTTTGTAGTATAGTTGCCTCATAGTATCCTAGTTAGGATTAAATCCTTGGAAAGTTCTTATTTGCATGTATAATAGAGAAAACATAGATCCAAGGTTTATAGGGTTGCATGTACACCATAGGAGTCTTAGAATGCTCAAAACCCAACAGTGGTATCAGAGCCTAGGCTTGTTTTCTTGTTACACTTGCAAAAACTGCTGAAAAATCGAAGTTTTTTGTTGTCTGGACAACGGACTCGGCGAGTCCATCAAGGGACTCGACGATTCCATGCCTTAAAAATGTTCAAAACGATCCAACTCGCCGAGTTGGTTCATGCACTCGACGAGTTGGACCCCCATACAGCATATATTCGACTGTTTTGGCTAGAAATGGACTCGGAACATTACCCTAAGTTGTTTTTTAACTTATAAACCTATTTTTGATGTGGTAATGTTCATGCTAATCCAATTTTAAATATTGTCAATAGATTCATGTTTTGTATTAGTTTAAGAGTATTGCCAACTACATGGAAAAGTTTGATGTGAATTATCTTTGTTTATATGAGTTGCTTAGATTAATAGAAAAGTTAATTGAATAGTTGTTTTCAATCCATTTTAATCTAAAAGTTGATTATAAAATTTGTTTGTGTAACTTGTCCTCAAGTGACATGAAAAGTCACATTTAAGTTTCTTAAAACTCATAAAAATTGTCATAGGTTACGAAAATGAAGAGTCTTGTTCTCATTAAATGGTTTTATGACTCCATAACTTGTCCTCAAGTTGTGGAGGTTCAAGAGTCTCTTCATTAAATAAAATATGTGTAACCTTAGTTAAACTCATAAAGCTTCCATAAGTTATGAATTATGAAGAGTCACTTTCTTAATTAGTTTAAATTCTTCCATAACTTGTCCTCAAGTTATGGAACTTGAATAGTTTTTTAATTAAAACTACTTTAAACACATAAGTTATGGAATCAATTAGTTTTGTATATTTTCAAAACTTGCCCTCAAGTTTTGGAATTTGAAAAGTTTCTCTTAAGAATACTTTAATTCCAAGTTTATCCCTTAGAATTTTAAAAGTTAAAATTCAACCCTTATACTTTATAATATTATAAGTTAATAATATATATATATATATATATATATATATATATATATATATATATGTGTATATATATATATGTATGTATAAGAGCAAGTCAGTCTTACCGTTAGTAGGCCTCATTCACGAAGTCGGTCTATGAGGGGGGTATAAGGTTACTGCCTATAAAATGGCAGTTTAATGGGTGTCCACTCTCACCCATCGCTTCCTTGACTGGTGGAGGGTCGTTAGCCGAACGGGTAGGACAAAGACTATAAATTCTCCCTTCATTAAAAGTATTAATGATAAATACTAAGTAACTAAACCTTTTATAAATACCTAATCTTAGTTACTTAGGAAAATGTGAATAAGGTGCTAATCCATGAAATTACACTTTGCACTTTGTTTAAGTCGATTAGTGGAGCGTGTGTGGTTAACCTGCACACTAACTCGTATTTAACAAGGTAGGCAAAGAGTAACTTAATGTTTATCATAGTATCGATGGAGCATGTGTGGTTAACCGGCACATCGATTGAAGGCTAAACACTTAAGGGTACCAAGTAATTTGCATGGTTACTTCACACCTTGTTTTGTGATCCTCGACATCCCAGTCACAAAACCTGAAGGGCACACTCGAGATTGAAACATGCCATTGAAAAGTTCAATGAATCTCAAACGATCTAGGAGTTTCAAATCCAATTAAAAACCTAATAATTTATTTTGTTTTTCATGGTGGAAATTGGTGAATCGTCATTCACCTACCTTCAAATACTATATAGCTTGGATTACGGCATCCATCTTCCAAATTATAAAATATTGTGTTGGGTCCTAGCCTTAATATTTCATATTGGGTGTTATATTAAGGACCTTAGATCAAATATCTTGAATATCTCCCAAAAGATGTCTAGTTCAGACATCTATGATCTTCCCAAATCTCTTGGAACTTCACTTCCTCCACCTACTCCAGTTATTCTCCCTAACCCACATGTTCAAGGTCACTCAATCCCTACTGGCAAGCGAGGTCTATGTGTGATCACATCTTGGAGATGAAGTCACATACTGAAAAGTCGGGAGAGTTGGGTGTCAAAGTCTTGAGAAAGTTGGTGGTTCAATCACTTTTTGAGTCACATAGTGAGTTCCTTTGGGACACCTATGAAACAGACTATGACAAGACCCTTAATGATCTTATCTATTTTCTTGGTGCTGCTGAATCAGCAATGATTTGGAAGTCTAGTAAAGCAAATTTTATTAGAAGATTGACTTCCCAAAACTTTATGGACATTGAAAATGGTGACACTTGAAATCCAGAAAAAGCATTCTCTTCCCAATGGAAAGGGATCGGCCATAGTCAACTCGGTTGACCAAATGGTAAAGAGAAACGCTAAGTCTGAGATTATCCCATGTACCATTCCCAAAGGATCCATATGGTTCTATTGCCAAAAGGAAAGGGAATTGGTTGCGAAGCTGCCAAATTTACCTAAAAGATCATAAGGCTGGTAAAGTCAATAAGTTTGACTCTACTTCAAGTAAAGTCCACTATCAAACTCTATTAAGTTTCTATTATGAGATTCTTATTACATGATGTGACTGGGTCACTTGTTGATGTTTTAAGAATCAAAGGAAAAATGAAGGAAACTTAAAGAAAGAGTATGTTGAATCTGACTGTGAAGATGGATTTCTATTGCTTGATTGAAGATCAGATTCTTGAGCTACTTCTTAGGAGTTATGATAGATTGCTACGAAACATGTAATCACATAGTTTTCATTTCAAGTTACATTGTAAGGAAAAAGTTTTTTCCGCATTTTAAAATAAATAAAAGTTTGTTTTACTTTATTTTTATCTCCTTACAATGACATTCATGGAAACTTGATGTTTGTATGTTTATAGCAACATTGGAAATATGAATTTGATTCTTTCATTTGTGGTAGTGTCTAAATTTACCAACTAAGGAAATATTCACATCACCCAAGTTTCAAATGGACCGAAACTTGGAATCATACAAGTTGTACAGTATGATGAATGAGAACTTTCAGTTTTGGAAAATTAAGACTAGTTCCTTGTTCACATGTATATGTGAGTCAAGTAAAGGACTAAGGGATCAAGTACACACTCTTGTGCACTGATCAAGTCCACCACAAAAGATGGATAAGACTATTCGTCATGATTTACTAAGGTTTAGTAAATATGATTATACTTACAAGCTTAATTATAATTCTGAAACATTGAAAAATTTTCAATGTATGGCAGAACGAATAAGAAGAATCAAATTAGGCAAAATGATAAAATTTTCTCAAATCTGAAAAGATGGGAGAGTACTTTAGTATCATGTTTTAAGATCATCTTAATGATTTTGAGACCTTATCACAATTCATCCTCTAAGTGCATTCTGATAGTTAAGAAGAGGAGTTATGAATTGTTGAAGTGGTTAAATCAAGAAGATGATTCACACTTCGTTCCAAAAACAATTCTTAGAGTTATACCCAAAGATTGTAACTTGAGTGACATGTCTTAAAGAAGGTTTAAAAACACTTTTCAAATGTGAGAGTAAAAGTTTTCTACTCTTATACATTTGAATTTGGTAAGTTGTGATGTTTTGGATAAAACAAAGGCCAACTAATGCCAGTTGTGTTAAGTGTCTGTCTTGATTAGAATCCACACCATCTCTTGAATATTTGGAAAGAAAGTCTTATAGGTCAAGGAGATAGTGGGAGTATAAAAGATCATGAAAGGGTTTCAAGAAGTAATCAAGAGTAAAACCTATATTTCATCACTAGCACACAACTAGAGGATTATAACCTATCATGTTGACATTTTTGTGCCCATTCCAGCTAAGTTGGCTATACATTTGAGTTCTATATGTTCTTAATTTTCTGCATAGCTACTTGGAAGCAATGGCAGGCCCTTAAACTGCCAGGTGGCAAGAAGTTAAGATTGCACAAGTTCAATCCATATGAGTTAGGATTTGTCACTAACCTAGTCTTGTGATTCTGGTTTTGAAAAATTCACTTGGATAAGAACACATACACCATAAAATATAAGTGTCATAAGGTTTCTCTCCGATTCATGAAAATGATGGTGTGGAAATTCTTTCACTAAGTAGATTTTAAGTAGATAGCAATTGTGATATTTGCAGCTCTCAAAGTCGTTAGTGGAGCGTGCATGGTTAACTGGCACACTAACATTGACTTATGAGAAATGGAAAAAAGTCTAAACAATTGAGAATATGATTACGACATCCCTTTTCATAGTTCTAAAATTGTTTAGACACATGTGTGAGCTATCTAAGATAAGGTGTATGATATTAATAAAGTTTTATCAAAGCCATCTAGTATCAGAAATCTGAACTTTGGTAAGAAAGTCAATAAAGTATTGTTTTTCCTAGAAGTTCAGCTGATTTCTAACTACATGTCAAAGCTAGTGGGAGCATAAGTGTTATGCTAATAATCATCATGTTAGTGGGAGCATGATAATTATGATAAAGGTTGCAAGTTAGCAATGTTAATTATAGAAAACAAAAAGGTCTCAATTGGGAAAAAGTTGTTTTGCTATAATTAAGGGAGAGGAAATTATACTTCATCTCAAATTTAAAAGATTAGATTGAGGTTTTAATCGTATTTAGTCAAGAATATATATGAATTTCATGTTGGAATGGATCAACATAAGGAAATTCTATATATAGGTTCATTATTTGTGTTCTAAAATTCGATTATGATTACGGCATCCCTTTTCATAATCTGAATTATGAGAACTTGGCAAATAGAAAAAAATTATTATGGCAAAAGACTGGTCTAGAACCATGTCTTTATATGAAACATCATGAATCGTGTCCTATTTGCTTTGGGTACAAGATCAATTACATGTACTATAATATTTATCCTTTCTGAATTTTCCAAATGCCTTGGCGCATTAAGGAGGAAAATGTCAAGAATTGGATATGACTAAAGTGATTAAGCAATTGTCGAGGACAATCTAAGGTTTACCAAAGATTGGTTGCTCAAGGACAGTGGGAAGTATACTGTTAATATTGGAAGGACCATATTGACATAGTCTGAAAAGAGGAAACTCTTGTTCAAAAGTGATAGTCAAAAGGGGAATATGGAAATGATCCCATAGGTGGAAGCAATCTGTGTAAGGTTAAAGAAACTTAATGCAAGAAGCATGTTCAAAGTAATGCACCTTGAATTTGAGACATCGTTTCCATGGAATTGCTCTCCATTGGGATACTCTGTAATGATTGTTGACAAGCCATTGTGGCTTTGTGCATAATCATTAAAAGAGGAACAGTGCATATAAGTTTAAAAATCTAAACAGATTTCGATAAATGATAGGAATTTGGAATTCTTACATTTGAGACAATGAATTGGGAGTGTGAAAAGAGAATCATTGAAATTATGTTCAATTGATCTAGTTCACAAAGAAAAGGATCATAGACAAACATAGAGTTCATACTTGGTGTATGGCAAATCTAGTGTTTAGAAAACATAGTGCACATGCTTGGAGCATGGGACACCTAGCGTTTTAATTCAAGTATAAAGTTGATAAAACCGAAACAAAGAATAATGAGTAATCAGTATGGTGATAAATAGAAAGTGTTTTATTTATATTCATAGGTTTTGATACCATATTAGATTCATTTATTCTTTTGTTTCACTTTGCATGTTTTGACTTCCATAATAAATAGCTTATTCTTACGGAATGACTAAGTTATTCAAACCATCCACAGTCGGTCATATGTTGGAAGTAGATATGAATCAAGACTGCCATGGGTTGGCTTGTAGAGGTCCAAGTTGGTGGACAAAGTTGTGTTACAACACTCACGAGTGCTCATAAGTTCTGAGTATTGGATTCAACCCTCGCTCATTTGAATCACTTCATGGATTTTATCACGAGTGATAATGAGACGATAATATATTATATTCTTAAAACCTAGAGATATGAGTTGTTACTATGAGTTGATAGTACATTGATTGCACGAAAACGCATTGGTAACTCGATGTTATAAAACGTGCCTTTGTGTATAATTCAACAAGTAGTAGAACAAGCCATATGAGTCGAAGTTTATCCATTCCTTTTACCTTCGGTATAAAAGCGATATTTGTGGGCCCCTCGATGATTTAATGATGAAACATGTGAGTGCTTGGCCAAGCCCAGACTGATTTGATTTGTTCGATCAGTCAGTCGTCATGAATTGGAAATCAGGAAACAACAAATGGACAGAGAGAATGATTTATAATCCATGTCTCAGTCCATATGATATCTAGAATGGAGGAATATATATATGATCCCTTATCTAATGGACAAGTCATTGACAAAGGTCAGAGTTCGACAGCGGCTTTAAGAGCTACGATTGCCAGTTAGGTTTGAAGTCATACTCAATAATAGTTTTAGACTTATCCAAGTGGGAGACTGTTGGATTAATGTCTAAGTCCATAACTATATTTGGTATGTACTTGACCCGACCCGGCATGGTCCATTTGGGTTGCACTTCACCAACACAATTTATATGGATAATCTTTTGAGAATAGTATAATATGATTATATTAATATATTATAAGTTCTAATATATTAATATGGAATCATATTATTTAATTAGTATTGATCAAGAATTATTTAATTGATCAATACAAACTAATTAAATATAGACTCTTATATATATGGAATGGGCCAAGTTCATTTAGGTTGGGCTAAGCTTTCATGGATAGTCCATGGAGTGTTTAACTCATGGATCATATGAAATGAAAGGTCATGGGTTTCACCCTAGTCTCCACACTATATAAACATGTCCTTGGCTGGTGAAATTGGCACTAGTGTGGGTACACTAAGAGGGCTAGCCGATTTCACTAGAGAGAACCAAAGTATTCTTATTCTCAAAGTCTTCCAAGGTGTTTTGGTGATTTGTGATTCCACTTGAGGCTTCCACACTATTGGGGCTAAGCTCTTAAAGATTAAAGACATCAAGCTACACCAAAAGGTATGTCATCTAACTAGTCTTTGTAGTATAGTTGCCTCATAGTATGCTAGTTAGGATTAAAGCCTTGGAGAGTTCTTATTTGCATGTATAATAGAGAAAACATAGATCCAAGGTTTATAGGGTTGCATGTACACCATAGGAGTGTTAGAATGCTTAAAACCCAACACTTTTTGGGCCATTTCCTTGGACTAGATGATTATGGGACTTTGTGGATTATTCTTTTCCGATGATAATGGATTTTATTGCATACTGGACTTGAGGGAAGGCCCATTTGAGAAATTGGGCCCAATTTATAAAATTGGGCCATTAGTGGGCTTGGTGAGAATATATGGATTTGGGCCTTCATGTTATGAATTTGGGCCTAAGTCATGGGTCCATTCAGATCAGGGGAAAAATGGTCATTTTACCCTATGAAGGATTGTTGGATTTTGACTAAGTGTTATTTGTTAGTGATAGCTCGAGAAGTCATGGGAGGAGCCGATAGAGATTCCTTACTGAGAGATTAGGAACGGGTCAAAGGCACCAATGACGGCCCGCTTATGTATGTTACCATATGTCGGACTTCGATCCGATGTCGGGGTTTTTCCGATGTAGGTTGTATGTTTCCGAACTTTGGTCCGATGTCGGGGAAAGCCCGAGGAATGTTTGTATGCTTGATGTCTTTGTGATTCCTGCATGTGTTGTTTATATGTTTCGGACTTCTGTCTGATGTCAGGGCAAGCCGGAGGAATGTTTAGCTTATATGTTATATTTATATGTTCGGGCTTCGGTCCGATGTCGGGGCAAGCCTGAGGAATGTTTATGTGCTTATACTATGTGCTTATGTTATATGCTTTGTTGGTATGTTATATGTATACCGAACTTCAGTCTGATGTTGGGCGGGGCCTTATGCCAGACTTCGATTCGATGCCGGGCGGGGCCCGATGTAGCGGGCAAGGCCCAATGTATGTTATTATGTGATTATGTGTATGGTATGTGGTAGTTTCGGGAGACTCACTAAGCTTCGTGCTTAAAGTTTTCAGTTTCGGTTTCAAGTACTTCCACTAGTAAGGGGAAGAGCTCGGGATGACTGCATGACATACACCATAGCCTTTAGCCTGGTATGATTTACTCTGATGTTTTGACATATGGATTTCATATATTGACATATGTTTATGATATATTTTTGGAGAAGCACCACTCGTGGTTCTTATATGCTGAATGATATCTATGGTTTCATTAATGATTTAAAATGAAATTTTTAGACTGTATTTTTGGGATGTTTCAAGTTGGTATCAGAGCCTTGGTTTGAGGGATTCAGGCACACTCTCGGGTGTGTCTGGACTCAAACTGAGGACTTGGTATGAAAATTTTCAAATGAAAAATCATTTTATAAAAAGAACTTTGGAAAAAGAAAAGAATTTTGAAAAGAGGAAGAAATTTTGGAAAGAGAAAAGGGTGTGGTGAATGCAATCAGCTGAGCTCAACTAAGTACTCCTAAATTACCCATATAAGTTTGTGTTATGATATCTTTTTGAGAACTGCATGCTAGATTAGGGCTAAGGATCTAGGAAGGATGCCTTATATGCCTGTTATATGTATATTAGCTTTATGAACTGCATGATAGTACAGATTAGTCAGTGATATGATGGCCTGATTAGAATATGCTTCATTATCTTACTCGACGCTTGAATGCTGCTTGCTTTGTGCTTTTAGGAGTTCTAGTTATTTTTTACTAGCTAGTAAACGAATATGTTAATTTACATAATTCGAGGACTAAATAATTTCAGAAGGTGTAACTCTATTTCGCAGCTCTTTTTTTATTCCAACCATTATATGGTAGGATCTCTCATTCGAAGAATTATCTAGTCTTAGTGATACATAATGGTATTCGCGAGCTAGTTAGGGGAGATAGCAGGGGCTTCTTATGCAGCTAATGGTGAAGAGTAGGTTGGTGATTACCCTAGGGCAAGCCTAGCATGATATTAGCATGAGAACAGCAGTAGCAGTAGAAGGGACTTGGTGGAGTCAAGGCAGTTCTTGAGGAAAGTACGAATAGATGTGGAAAGTAGTATGGGCCCGTACTACTAAAAGTAGAGGATCCGTACTCGAATCAAGGAAGGCTGAGATGAACCCAGGAAACTTGTAGTATGTGAGATCCCTCGAGTTATGATGTGTATACTAATGTTTGTTATCGTGTATTTTCAGTATGGTGACGCTACGCACTAGGCCAGTCGGCAGTTCAGGCCGGTGAGGGATCAGGCTTGGGCTCTGAAGTTAGGCAGCTTAACGAGCAGACGAGAGAGTTCATTTCGTCTGAGGTCACGAAGAGTATTTTAGACCAGAATCCTATGATCTATGTTATGATAACAGAGGGTATACTAGAGATTATAGATGAGAGACTGACTGCATTCGCATCGAGGTGGCGGCCAGGATGGGGTCGCGCACGCTGACGTTCAGGGAGTTCCAAGCTTGCGGAGCTCCAGACTACCATGGGGATCGGGACCCCATTCCTAGTAGCAGATGGTTGACAGATGTCGCCAACACTTTCCATACGAGCCGATGTCCCGTGGGGAACAAGGTCCGAATTGCTTCCTGTCATCTGAAGGACAGAGCACGAGACTGGTGGCAGGAGTTCGGACGTGTCATTGGAGATGATTTTGTTGTAGGTGCGATGATATAAAGTGATTTTGCGGCCAGGTTCAGCGCCAAGTTTTCACCTGTGATCGAGGTGTAGAAACTTGCTAGGGAGTTCCAGGATCTCCAGCAGACGAATGAGACGGTGACCGAGATCACCGCCATGTTCAAGGAGAGGGCCCTTCTCATTCCGTAGTACGTGGTGAATGAGGAGATGAAAAAGGGTCGATATCATGAGATCTTGCGGAGTGATATCCGCCAGTTTGTGAGCCGATCCAGCTGCAAGACGTTGGAGGATATGATTGCTAGGGCGAGAGAGAGAGAGAGAGGGGGGAGATAGAGTTGGACTTGGATGTGGAGAAGAATAGGAAACTTGAAAGGGTTCAATTAGGGAGTGAGGGCAAGAACCCCAAGGTATCAGACCACAGATCTAGGAGCCAGCAGGGCCGCAACCGTTGTGGCAATTGTGGCAATTTTCACGAGGGGACGTGCAAGGCAGGGAGTTCAGACTGCTTTAAGTAGGGTCAAACTGGTCATGTGAGCAGAGACTGTACATCTACTACCACCACCACGACAATATCAGATCTTATTTGCTTTCAGTGTAATCAGAGGGGACACAAACGGTCCCAATGCCCGAGTTTAGCAGCAGCAGGACAGGTAGCAACACCCGCTCCTGCTACGTTGAGGATTACAAACGGCCGTTAGGGCCGGGCAGAGGCACCTGTGGTGAGGAGCAGGGCTCTTCAGTTGACAGCAGAGGAGGCACGTGCAGCTCCCAACATGGTGAAGGGTATGTATCTTCTCCTTATCTCTTTACTTATATTAATTATTGCTTATATTTATGTGTTTCACTATAGGATCGTTCCTTGTGAACGGTATATCTTCCCTGTTATTTCTTGATTCGGGGGCTACCCGATCTTTTATGTCGCTCGCGCTCAGCAAGCGATTCATAGGCGCTCCGGGGGAGCTGGATTGCCCACTTGATGTGGATATAAGAGATGATAGGATCGTTCAGGTTGTGAGGGTTCAACAAGGATGTACACTACAGTTGTTTGATGAGCATCTTTCCATGGATTTTGTTCCTATTCCCCTTTGAGGGAATAAGTTTATAGTTGGTATGGACTGGATGAGCCCCAATGGGGCAGTGATCAACTGCGAGCAGCAGCTAGTGAGAGTTTGTACTCCTAGTGGGGGAGGGTTAGTGATTCAGCGCGAGAGGCCACAAGGTGGGTCGACTCTGTGTTCAGCAGCGAGAGCGAGGCGCTACCTTCAGCAAGGTTGTGCGGGTTATGTTGCATATGTCATGGATACCCGGGATAAGGGTAAGGAGACAGTGGATGATGTACCAATTGTGCGAGAGTACTCGGATGTATTCCCGGAGGATTTGCCTGGAATACCTTCTGAGAGGCAGGTTGAGTTCAAGATTGACCTAGCTCCTGGTGCGGCTCTGATAGCCAAGACATCGTATCAGTTGGCTCCTGCCGAGATAAAAGAGTTGACTACACAGCTGCAAGAACTGTTAGACAAGGGATTTATGAGGCCAAGCAGTTCGTCATGGGGAGCCCAGATCATGTTTGCGAAGAAGAAGGATGGATCACATTGCATGTGTATAGACTACCGGGAGCTGAATAAGGTAACGGTGAAGAACCGTTATCCCCTACTGAGGATTGATGATTTGTTTGGCCAATTATAGGGTGCATCTTGGTTCTCGAAGATCAATATGCAATTGGGTTATCACCAGATGTGAGTCAGAGACGACGATGTGCAGAAGACACATTTTAGGACTCGCTATGGTCTATGATAGTCTTCATTGATGATACCTTAGTAGCATCCTTCTCATGTGCAATGAACTCGGAAAACTCTTCTGGAGTAGCAGTGGCTTCATTAACAACCTTAAGCTCCCTGTCGAGGACATACTCCTTGTCCTCATAGCGGGTAATCATTCTGATGTTTGAGCATTCTAACACTTCCTAAGTGTACATGCAACCCTAATAACCTTGAATCTATGTTTTCTCTATATACATGCAAATTTCTTTTTTCAAGGTTATTTCCTAACTAGCATGGCATGGGGAATATATAAAACATAAAAACTAGTAGAAATGCATACCTTGTTGTTGCTTGGATTCCTTCAAAACTTTGTGAGCCTAGCACCCCAAATGTTGTGCCTCAAATGCTTCACACAACACCACAAAACTTGGAATAACTTGAGAGAATACTTTTATACTCAAAAATCAGTCATGCCCTCACAAGAACTCTAGGTAGCCTATTTTGCTAACCAAAGGGTTCCTTTTATAGTGTTGTCACAATTAGGGTTTTCACAAGAATACTCTTAATTGTCATGACTCTCCATTTCTCATGATCCATGGGTTTGTAACTCCCATGGACTATCCATGCAGCTCCATATGGTTATAACCAAACCCATAAACCATGGATCATTAATCCACCATACAAGAATTGATGATTGTCATAATCAACCCTATGTATTTAATTAGTATCACTTTGATCACCAAATTAATACTAGATTAATACTTGATCAATACTAATTATATAATACTATTATTAATATATTAGAACTTATAATATATTAATAATCACAAGTGTACTTTCTCTCATTTTGTCTATCCAAGTATTGCAATGCCACGCAACCCAAATGGACCATGTCGATTCGGGTCAAGTACATACCAAATAAAGTTATGGAATTAGACACTATATCCAACAGTCTCCCACTTCGATAAGTCTAATAACTTTGTTTGCATATATGAATTCAGAATCTGACTTGCAATCGTAGCTCTTTCAAAGTCTCTCGGAACTGAGATGATGATGATGCGCCATTTAAGATAAGTGATCATATAATCCTCTGCTCTCAAGATATCAGCCGAACAAACACATGGAACATGGTCTTACTTATTGTCCAACATTTGTTTCTCGATCTCTTATTTGTTTCGACATAGAACTAAATTGAACACATCAATTAGGTTCTGATCGGGCCCGGTACATAAGTCAAAACCAAATCATCGAGGAGCCCAGATATCGCTTCTATTTCTAGAAGGAACAGATAAACTTCGACTGATATGCTTGTACTGACTACTTGTTGAATTATACACAAAAGCACGTTTTATAACATCGAGTTACCAATGTGTTTTCATACAATCAATGGATAACCAACTCATAGTCAACAACTCATATCTCTAGGTTTGAAGATTTATATGATATTACTGTCTCACGATCACTCGAGATAAATTCCATGAAGTGATGCAAGTGAGCGTGGGTTGAATCCAATACTCAGGCCTTATGAGTACTCATGAATGTTGTAGCAACCATTGCTATGTCTAAAGCAGTTTAGACAAATCATACAATCCAAATTCATGACAGTCTTAAATCAATACCTACTTCCAAAGTTTGACAGACTGTGGATGGTTTGAATAATAATATATTCATTCTGGAAGTCAAAACATGCAAAATTGAAACATAGTAAACGATAAACACAAGATAGTAACACTTTTACTCATAAATAAATAACAACTTTTATTTAATCATCAAATGTCAATTACATTTTACAAGTTTTAAAAATCTAATTATTGAAACTAATATCATCCTTCACCCCAATGCGCCTCGCATGCTGTAAATGCTTAACCCTACTCAATCCCATCGTGAGGGGATCTGCTGGGTTCTCATCTGATGATACCATCTTTGCCACGAGGAGTCCTTCTTCTATTCTATGTCTGATGAAATGGTATTTTCTGTCAATGTGCCTAGATCTCCCGTGATCTCTTGGTTCTTTAGCCAAATCAACCGCACTTTCGCTGTCAAAGAAATTTTCCATTGGCTCCTTTATAGTTGGTACAACTCCAAGGTCTCCGATGAAGTTCTTTAGCCATATCGCCTCTTTTGCTTCCTCACTTGCTGCTATGTACTCTGATTCACAAGTTGAATCAGCTACGGTCTCCAGCTTGGAACTTTTCCAAGTAATTGCTCCTCAATTTAGGATAAATAGCCAGTCTGACTGAGAGCGAAAATTATCCCTATCAGTCTAAAAGCTAGCATCAATATATCCTTCCACTCTCAAGTCATCACTGCCTCCGAGGGTAAGGACCCGGTCCTTAGTCCTCCGTAGATACTTGATAATGTTCTTTACCGCTGTCCAGTGTGCCTTGCCAGGGTTCCCTTGATATCTACTGACCATGCTCAAAGCAAAGGCCACATCAGGGCGAGTACAAGTCATATCATACATGATCGAGCCCACAGCGGAAGCATATGGTATATGACTCATTTCAGCTATCTCAGCCTTTGTACTCGGACTCTGAGTCTTACTCACCTTAGCATTACTCTGGATTGGTAATTCTCCTTTCTTGGAATCTTGCATACTGAACCTCTTCAGTACTTTATCCACATAAGTACTCTGACTAACTCCAATTAGTCTCTTACTCCTGTCTCTTAATATCCTTATCCCTAGGATATAGGCAGCTTCCCCAAGTTCCTTCATAGCGAAACACTTCCCAAGCCAAGACTTAACCTCTTGCAAAGTTGGGATGTCATTTCCTATGAGAAGTATGTCATCCACATACAACACCAAAAAGCTGACTATGCTCCCACTAGCCCTAACATACACATAGGACTCATCCTCACTCCTAGAGAAGCCAAACTCTCTGACCTTCTCATCAAAGCAAAGATTCCATCTGCGAGATGCTTGTTTCAATCCATCAATGGATTTCTCAAGCTTACACACTCTATTAGGGTATTTTGGATCGACAAAACCCTCTGGCTGAGCCATGTAAACATCCTCAGCCAACTTCCCATTAAGGAAAACGGTTTTGACATCCATTTGCCATATTTCATAATCATGAAATGCAGCTATGGCTAATAACACCCTAATAGACTTAATATTTGCTACTGGCGAGAAGGTCTCATCATAGTCAATCCCGGAGTTTGAGTAAAGCCCTTCGCAACTAGTCGCGCTTTGTAAGTGTGTACCTTCCCATCCATGTCGGTCTTTTTCTTGAAGATCCATTTGCACCCTACTGTCTTATGACTGGGTACATTGTCAACCAAGTTCCAAACTTGATTGTCCTACATGGACTGAATCTCACTATCCATAGACTCCTTCCATTTTGTAGACTCAGGGCCTGCCATGGCTTCCTTATAATTATTAGGTTCATCCAAATCTATCAATGTACTATCACTGATAAATGTATCACCTTCAGTGGTGATGTGATAACCATAATAAAATTCAGGTGTGTTCCTCACCCTAGTGGAACGTCTTGGAGGTACAGACTCATCTATTAGCTCAACAGGAGTTTCCTCCTCAGGTTGGCTGACAGTATTTGAGGTTCCTTCACCACTTGACTCTTGAAGCACTTCAAGGTCAATTTGCTTCCCACTTTCCCCTTGGCTTATAAATTCTCTCTCACGAAAGACTCCTCTTCTTGCTACAAAGACCATATTATCTCTAGGTCTGTAGAAGAGGTAACCAAAGGATCTCTGTGGGTAGCCGATGAAAATACACCTCTCACTTCGGGGTTCAAGCTTGTCATGAGTCTCAAGCCTCACAAAAGCTTCACAACCCCAAATCTTGATGTAGTCCTAATTGGGCACTTTCCCATTCCACATCTCATAAGGTGTTTTGGCAACATTGTTAGTAGGGACTAGATTAAGGATATAGGCGGCAGTCTCTAAGGAATACCCCTAGAAAGAGATTGGTAACGAAGCTCGACTCATCATGGAATGAATCATATCCAACAAGGTTCGATTGCGCCTCTTAGCCACACCATTCAGCTGTGGTGTCCTTGGAAGTGTCAATTGTGAGACAATCCCACATTCCTTAAGATAGTCAGGGAACTTAATGCTAAGATACTCTCCTCCCCGATTGGATCGGAGCATCTTAATGTTCCTGCCCAATTGATTCTCAACCTCCTGCTTAAACTCTTTGAATTTTTCAAAGGTTTCTGACTTATGCTTGATTAAGTAAATATATTCATATCTACTGTAATCATCAGTAAAAGTCACATAATAGCGATTAGCATCCCTTGTAGCCACTCTGAAGGGCCCACACACATCCGTGTGTACAAGGTCCAACAAACCTTCACCCCTATCACAAGTACCTGTGAAGGGTGACTTTGTCATTTTTCCAAGCATACAAGATTCGCAACTATCATCTGACTTGAGGTCAAATGATTCCAAGACTCCAGCCTTTTGGAGTTGGCCTATGCGTTTCTTGTTAACATGTCCAAGACAAAAATGCCACAAGGATGCTTTATCCAAGCTATCTGAAGAATCAATAAACAACACATTATTTCCTAAATTGTCTACAACATTCACAGCTTCATATACACCATCACAAGGTAATGTTTTAAAGTAAAATACATCATTATGATAAACATTAATAGCACCATTATTATTATCAAATGAAAATGTAAAACCTTGTTTGTACAAGCCATGAAAAGAAATAATATTTCTCGCCATTTCCGACGAGTAACAAAATTTATTCAAATCTAACATTAACCCATTATTAAGCAATAAAGAATAAACTCCTATCTTGGTGACAGGTGATGCTTTCTTGTTGCCCATGACTAAGTTTATCTTCCCGTGCTCCACTTGCTCACTTCTTCTTAGGCCCTACAAATCAGTACAAATGTGAATACCACAACCTGTATCAAGCACCCAAGAATTAGCATTAGATGAGTTATTAGACAATATTGTACAAATACCTGCATGGGTCGGTTTAACCTTCCCATCCTTTACATCTTGCAGATATTTGGGGCAGCTTCGCTTCCAGTGCCCCTTTTCTTGGCAATAGAAGCATTGTGCTTCCTTTGGGTTTGAAGAAGGGGCAATGGCACCTTTCTTTGTCCCACTTGAAGAGGAACCATCAAGGGGCTTACCCTTGGTACCCTTCAAAGTGTTTTTCCTCTTCTTACCCTTCCCTTGCCCAATTGCAAGAACAGGGGCTGCTGAAGGAGTAGAAGTAGCAACCGCTTTACCCTTAAGGCCATTTTCAGCTTTCCTTAAGAGTCCTTGAAGTTTGCTAAGCGTGAATTCCTCCTTGTTCATATGATAAGTCATAGAAAACTGATCATAACTTGGAGGTAAGGAATGGAGAATGATGTCAATCGCCATTTCCTTAGGGAAGTCAACATTGAGCTTTAGCAACTGGTCAACGAACCTTTGCATCTTCTGCAAGTGACCGGTGATGGGTTCACCATCCTTCATCCTTGTGGTTATCATGGAGGAAATGATTTCATACCTCTCTTGACGTGCGCTCTAATGGTACCTTTCCATCAGATCCTGGTGCATCTCATAGGGATAGAAATCTTCATAAGACTTTTGGAGCTCCAGAGTCATTGTGTCCATCATGATGCAGGATACCTTAGTAGCATCCTTCTCATGTGCAATGAACTCCGCAAACTCTTCTGGATTACCAGTGGCTTCATTAACAACCTTAAGCTCCCTGTCGAGGACATACTCCTTGTCCTCATAGCGAGTAATCATTCTGATGTTTGAGCATTCTAACACTTCCTAAGTGTACATGCAACCCTAATAACCTTGAATCTATGTTTTCTCTATATACATGCAAATTTCTTTTTTAAATGTTATTTCCTAACTAGCATGGCATGGGGAATATATAAAACATAAACACTAGTAGAAATGCATACCTTGTTGTTGCTTGGATTCCTTCAAGACTTTATGAGCCTAGCACCCCAAATGTTGTGCCTCAAATGCTTCACACAACACCACAAAACTTGGGATAACTTGAGAGAATACTTCTATACTCAAAAATCAGTTATACCCTCACAAGAACTCTAGGTAGCCGATTTTGCTAACCAAAGGGTTCCTTTTATAGTGTTGTCACAATTAGGGTTTTCACAATAATACTCTTAATTGTCATGACTCTCCATTTGTCATGATTCATGGGTTTGTAACTCCCACGGACTATCCATGCAGCTCCATATGGTTATAACCAAACCCATAAACCATGGATCATTAATCCACCATAAAAGAATTGATGATTGTCATAATCAACCCTATGTATTTAATTAGTATCACTTTGATCACCAAATTAATACTAGATTAATACTTGATCAATACTAATTATATAATACTATTATTAATATATTAGAACTTATAATATATTAATAATCATAAGTGTACTTTCCCTCATTTTGTCTATCCAAGTATTGCAATGCCACGCAATCCAAATGGACCATGTCGATTCGGGTGAAGTACATACCAAATAAAGTTATGGACATAGACACTATATCCAACAGTCTCCCACTTGGATAAGTCTAATAACTTTATTTGCATATATGACTTCAGAATCTGACTTGCAATCGTAGCTCTTTCAAAGTCTCTCGGAACTGAGATGATGATGATGTGCCATTTAAGATAAGTGATCATATAATCCTCTGCTCTCAAGATATCAGCCGAACAAACACATGGAACATGGTCTTACTTATTGTCCAGCATTCGTTTCTCGATCTCTGATTTGTTTCGACATAGAACTAAATTGAACACATCAATTAGGTTCTGACCGAGCCCGGTACATAAGTCAAAACCAAATCATCGAGGAGCCCAGATATCGCTTCTATTTCTAGAAGGAACAGATAAACTTCGACTGATATGCTTGTACTGACTACTTGTTGAATTATACACAAAATCAAGTTTTATAACATCGAGTTACCAATGCATTGTCGTACAATCAATGGATAACCAACTCATAGTCAACAACTCATATCTCTAGGTTTGAAGATTTATATGATATTACCATCTCACGATCACTCGAGATAAATTCCATGAAGTGATGCTAGTGAGCGTGGGTTGAATCCAATACTCAGGCCTTATGAGTACTCATGAATGTTGTAGCAACCATTGCTATGTCTAAAGCACTTTAGACAAATCATACAATCCAAATTCATGACAGTCTTAAATCAATAACTACTTCCAAAGTATGACTGACTGTGGATGGTTTGAATAATAATATATTTATTCTGGAAGTCAAAACATGCAAAATTGAAACATAGTAAACGATAAACACAAGATAGTAACACTTTTACTCATAAATAAATAACAACTTTTATTTAATCATCAAATGTCAATCACATTTTACAAGTTTTAGAAATCTAATTATTGAAACTAATATCATCCTTCAGCCCAATGCGCCTCGCATGCTGTAAATGCTTAACCCTACTCAATCCCATCGTGAGGGGATCTGCTGGGTTCTCATCTGATGATACCCTCTTTGCCACGAGGAGTCCTTCTTCTATTCTATGTCTGATGAAATGGTATTTTCTGTCAATGTGCCTAGATCTCCCGTGATCTCTTGGTTCTTTAGCCAAAGCAACCACACTTTCGCTGTCAAAGAAATTTTCCATTGGCTCCTTTATAGTTGGTACAACTCCAAGGTCTCCGATGAAGTTCTTTAGCCATATCGCCTCTTTTGCTTCCTCACTTGCTGCTATGTACTCTGATTCACAAGTTGAATCAGCTACGATCTCCTGCTTGGAACTTTTCCAAGTAATTGCTCCTCAATTTAGGATAAATAGCCAGCCTGACTGAGAGCGGAAATTATCCCTATCAGTCTAAAAGCTAGCATCAATATATCCTTCCACTCTCAAGTCATCACTGCCTCCGAGGGTAAGGACCCAGTCCTTAGTCCTCCGTAGATACTTGATAATGTTCTTTACCGCTGTCCAGTGTGCCTTGCCAGGGTTCCCTTGATATCTACTGACCATGCTCAAAGCAAAGGCCACATCAGGGCGAGTACAAGTCATATCATACATGATCGAGCCCACAGCGGAAGCATATGGTATATGACTCATTTCAGCCATCTCAGCCTTTATACTCGGACTCTGAGTCTTACTCAGCTTAACATTACTCTGGATTGGTAATTCTCCTTTCTTGGAATCTTGGATACTGAACCTCTTCAGTACTTTATCCACATAAGTACTCTGACTAACTCCAATTAGTCTCTTACTCCTGTCTCTTAATATCCTTATCCCTAGGATATAGGCAGCTTCCCCAAGTTCCTTCATAGCGAAACACTTCCCAAGCCAAGACTTAACCTCTTGCAAAGTTGGGATGTCATTTCCTATGAGAAGCCAAACTCTCTGACCTTCTCATCAAAGCAAAGATTCCATCTGCGAGATGCTTGTTTCAATCCATAAATGGATTTCTCAAGCTTACACACTCTATTAGGGTATTTTGGATCGACAAAACCCTCTGGCTGAGCCATGTAAACATCCTCAGCCAACTTCCCATTAAGGAAAGCGGTTTTGACATCCATTTGCCATATTTCATAATCATGAAATGCAACTATGGCTAAAAACACCCTAATAGACTTAATATTTGCTACTGGCGAGAAGGTCTCATCATAGTCAACTCCCGGAGTTTGAGTAAAGCCCTTTGCAACTAGTCGCGCTTTGTAAGTGTGTACCTTCCCATCCATGTCGTTCTTCTTCTTGAAGATCCATTTGCACCCTACTGCCTTACGACCGGGTACATTGTCAAATAAGTTCCAAACTTGATTGTCATACATGGACTGAATCTCGCTATCCATAGCCTCCTTCCATTTTGCAGACTCAGGGCCTGCCATGGCTTCCTTATAATTATTAGGTACATCCAAATCTATCAATGTACTATCACTGATAATTGTATCACCTTCAGTGGTGATGTGATAACCATAATAAAATTCAGGTGTGTTCCTCACCCTAGTGGAACGTCTTAGAGGTACAAACTCATCTATTAGCTCAACAGGAGTTTCCTCCTCAGGTTGGCTGATAGTATTTGAGGTTCCTTCACCATTTGACTCTTGAAGCTCTTCAATGTCAATTTGATTCCCACTGTCCCCTTGGCTTATATATTCTCTCTCACGAAAGACTCCTCTTCTTGCTACAAAGACCACATTATCCCTAGGTCTGTAGAAGAGGTAACCAAAGGATCTCTGTCGGTAGTCGATGAAAATACACCTCTTACTTCGGGGTTCAAGCTTGTCATGAGTCTCAAGCC
Organism: Lactuca sativa; assembly: GCF_002870075.4. Taxonomy (NCBI): domain Eukaryota; kingdom Viridiplantae; phylum Streptophyta; class Magnoliopsida; order Asterales; family Asteraceae; genus Lactuca; species Lactuca sativa. The sequence goes on along the minus strand of NC_056629.2, from coordinate 58,119,338 downwards.
TCACAAAAGCTTCACAACCCCAAATCTTGATGTGGTCCTAATTGGGCAATTTCCCAGTCCACATCTCGTGAGTTATTTTGGCAACATTTTTAGTAGGGACTAGATTAAGGATATAGGCGGCAGTCTCTAAGGAATACCCCTAGAAAGAGATTGGTAACGAAGCTCGACTCATCATGGAACGAACCATATCCAACAAGGTTCGATTGCGCCTCTTAGCCACACCATTCAGCTGTGGTGTCCTAGGAAGTGTCAATTGTGAGACAATCCCACATTCCTTAAGATATTTAGGGAACTCAATGCTAAGATACTCTCCTCCCCGATTGGATCGGAGCATCTTAATGTTCCTGCTCAATTGATTCTCAACTTCCTGCTTAAACTCTTTGAATTTTTCAAAGGTTTCTCACTTATGCTTGATTAAGTAAATATATTCATATCTACTGTAATCATCAGTAAAAGTCACATAATAGCGATTAGCATCCCTTGTAGCCACTCTGAAGGGCCCACACACATCCGTGTGTACAAGATCCAACAAACCTTCACCCCTATCACAAGTACCTGTGAAGGGTGACTTTGTCATTTTTCCAAGCATACAAGATTCACAACTATCATCTGACTTGAGGTCAAATGATTCCAAGACTCCAGCCTTTTGGAGTTGGCCTGTGCGTTTCTTGTTAACATGTCCAAGACAAAAATGCCACAAGGATGCTTTATCCAAGCTATCTGAAGAATCAATAAACAACACATTATTTCCTAAATTGTCCACAACATTCACAGCTTCATATACACCATCACAAGTTAATGCTTTAAAGTAAAATACATCATTATGATAAACATTAATAGCACCATTATTATTATCAAATGCAAATGTAAAACCTTGTTTGTACAAGCCATGAAAAGAAATAATATTTCTCGTCATTTCCGACGAGTAACAACATTTATTCAAATCTAACATTAACCCATTATTAAGCAATAAAGAATAAACTCCTATCTTGGTGACAGGTGATGCTTTCCTGTTGCCCATGACTAAGTTTATCTTCCCGTGCTCCACTTGCTCACTTCTTCTTAGGCCCTGCAAATCAGTACAAATGTGAATACCACAACCTGTATCAAGCACCCAAGAATTAGCATTAGATGAGTTATTAGACAATATTGTATAAATACCTGCATGGGTCGGTTTAACCTTCCCATCCTTTACATCTTGCATATATTTGGGGTAGCTTCGCTTCCAGTGCCCCTTTTCTTGGCAATAGAAGCATTGTGCTTCCTTTGGGTTTGAAGAAGGGGCAATGGGACCTTTCTTTGTCCCACTTGAAGTGGAACCATCAAGGGGCTTACCCTTGGTACCCTTCAAAGGGGTTTTCCTCTTCTTACCCTTCCCTTGCCCTATTGCAATAACAGGGGCTACTGAAGGAGTAGAAGTAGCAACCGCTTTACCCTTAAGGCCATGTTCAGCTGTCCTTAAGAGTCCTTGAAGTTTGCTAAGCGTGACTTCTTCCTTGTTCATATGATAAGTCATACAAAACTGATCATAACTTGGAGGTAAGGAATGGAGAATGATGTCAATCGCCATTTCCTTAGGGAAGTCAACATTGAGCTTTAGCAACCGGTCAATGAACCTTTGCATCTTCTGCAAGTGACCGGTGATGGGTTCACCATCCTTCATCCTTGCGGTTATAATGGAGGAAATGATTTCATACCTCTCTTGACGCGTGCTCTGATGGTACCTTTCCATCAGATCCTGGTGCATCTCATAGGGGTAGAAATCTTCATAAGACTTTTGGAGCTCCAGAGTCATTGTGTCCATCATGATGCAGGATACCTTAGTAGCATCCTTCTCATGTGAAATGAACTCCACAAACTCTTCTGGAGTGGCAGTGGCTTCATTAACAGCCTTAAGCTCCCTGTCGAGGACATACTCCTTGTCCTCATAGCGGGTAATCATTCTGATGTTTGAGCATTCTAACACTTCCTAAGTGTACATGCAACCCTAATAACCTTGAATCTATGTTTTCTCTATATACATGCAAATTTCTTTTTTCAAGGTTATTTCCTAACTAGCATGGCATGGGGAATATATAAAACATAAAAACTAGTAGAAATACATACCTTGTTGTTGCTTGGATTCCTTCTAGACTTTGTGAGCCTAGCACCCCAAATGTTGTGCCTCAAATGCTTCACACAACACCACAAAACTTGGAATAACTTGAGAGAATACTTCTATACTCAAAAATCGGTTATGCCCTCACAAGAACTCTAGGTAGCCGATTTTGCTAACCAAAGGGTTCCTTTTATAGTGTTGTCACAATTAGGGTTTTCACATGAATACTCTTAATTGTCATGACTCTCCATTTCTCATGACCCATGGGTTTGTAACTCCCATGGACTATCCATGGAGCTCCATATGGTTATAACCAAACCCATAAACAATGGATCATTAATCCACCATAACAGAATTGATGATTGTCATAATCAACCCTATGTATTTAATTAGTATCACTTTGATCACCAAATTAATACTAGATTAATACTTGATCAATACTAATTATATAATACTATTATTAATATATTAGAACTTATAATATATTAATAATCACAAGTGTAGTTTCTCTCATTTTGTCTATCCAAGTATTGCAATGCCATGCAACCCAAATGGACCATGCTGAGTCGGGTCAAGTACATACCAAATAAAGTTATGGACTTTGACACTATATCCAACAATGGATCAATCGAATCTGAACATGAGGCAGCATTGGTGGTTAGATGTGGTGAAGGATTATGACTGTGAGATCCTTTACCACTCGAGCAAGGCCAATGTGGTGGCCGATGCTCTTATCCGCAAGAAGGTGGCGTCTCCGATTCGATACATATGTCTGAGGATGACAGTGATTACTCTGCTTCTGGAACATATCCGGGAGGCGCGGGTCGAGGGTATGAAGGAGGAGCACCGGAAGTGTGAGAGGATCATAGGCCAGGTGGTCTCAGTTGATTACGATAGTCATGGATTTTTGACGCTGCATGGGAGGGTATGGGTTCCGTATCGGGGGTGTAGTACGACATGTTTTGATGGATGAGGCCCACAATTCGAGGTTCTCCATCCATCTCAGGGCGATGAAGATGTTTCGGGATCTTCATCGTGATTACTGAAGGTCCTGCATGAAGCAGGACATAGCATGGTATGTAGAGCGGTGCTTGACCTGCAGGAAGGTCAAGGTCGAGCACCAGGGAACTCACGACAAGATGCAATTGTTGGATATTTCCGTGTGGAAATTGGAAGACATCACCATAGGTTTCATCACCAAACTTCCCAAGACCGCACGTGGAGTAGATTCGATATGGTTCATCATGGTTCGGTTGACTAAGAGTGCACATTTCATCCCGATCCAGGAGAGTATATCGGCTGATAAGCTAGCCGAGATCTATGTTCGCGGGGTGGTGGAACGTCATGGAGTGCCCGATTCGGTGGTGTCAAACCGAGACGTTCGTTTCACTTCCAAATTTTGGAAGCGGTTTCACGACCAGTTGGGTACTCGTCTCCACTTATGCACCGCTTTTCACCCTCAGAAGGATGGGTAGAGCGAGAGGATGATTCAAACTCTCGAGGACATGTTGCGCGCACATGTTTTGGATTTTGGTGACAGTTAGGATACGTATGTTCTGTTATCGGAATTTTCGTATAACAACAGTTACCACGCTAGCGTAAACCGACCTCCCTTCGAGATGCTCTACGGGAGGAAGTTTAGGACCCCAATCTATTGGGGCGAGGTCGGAAAGAGGATCATGGGGAGTATTGAGGTAGTAGTTAAGACTACTAAGAGTATCCAACATGTCCAGAGCAAGCTCCAGCCTACTCAGAGTCGGCAGAAAAGATATGCCGAAAAGAGCCGTTCAAACTTGGAGTTTCAAGTGGGAAACATGGTCCTCCTGAAGGTCTCATCTTGGAAAGGTGTCATTCAGTTCAGGAAGCAGGGCAAGCTGAGCCCCATGTACATCGGTCCGTTCAGGGTTTTAGCTCGGGTGGGCCGGGTTGCTTAACGTTTGGATCTTCCAGCGGAGCTCAAACAGTGCACTGTACTTTCCATGTCTCCCAGTTGTGGAAGTGCTTAGTGGATGACACCGCAAGTTCTGACTTTAGAGGATATACAGGTGGATGACAGTCTGAACTACATCGAGAGACCAGTGGCCATTCTCGACAGGAAGACAAAGGAGCTGAGGAAAAAGAGAGTATAGAGCTGGTGAAGGTATAGTGGCAGCACCGCAAGGGCTCATAATGGACTTAGGAGCTCGAGGAAGAGATGAGGGAGCATTACCCGGAGTTATTCCCAGACGCAGCAGACTTCGAGGGTGAAGTATGATTCAAGTTGGGGAGAATTGTAACACCTGGTCCAGGAATTATTTACATTTTGGTCCCTTATATATTGAATTACTGTTTTTGGACCTTGTTATTAGGGAATTTGGAGGAAGGAGGGACCATTTCTGCCAACTTTGGATTGTGGAGGCGGAGCCCGAATGCGGGGCGTTCCCCTGAGTAACGGGTTGTGTTCCTGTGCTGAATGTAAACCCTAATTTTTAGGATTTGTGACCTATATAAACAACATTATGACTCAAGCCCTGGCCTCCTTACTTGCCTCATAACCTCAGAAACCCTAGATAGCCTCTCATTCCTTATTCTTGTGTGTTTTTTGCCCTTGTAAAGTTCTTTGTGGTGCTTAGGAGCTTGAAAGGAGAAAGAGGAAGCTAGTGAAGAAGAACTTGAGTATCTTGAGCTCAAGGATCTCGGATAGCATCACCTTTTGGCACTCATTTGAGGTAAAAAGCTTCCAACTTGTCTCATGAATGTTTAGATCTATATTAATGGAGTTTTGGAGCTTTTGGGGTCCCAAGAAAGGATTTTTGTGATTCCAATCCATTTTTGGTCTTAAGGTTGCCACCCTTGATGCTAATGGTGTCCCTACATTAGTAAAGTTTCGATCTTTGAGGCCTTAATGGGTTCATGCAAGAGTTAGGACCACATTTATGGAAGTTGATTGCTATTTCTTGAGATTTGGACTTAGAGGGGACATGCAAAGTCACCAAGTCCGTGACATTATGATTCTAGAGGTCCTAGATAACTTGGATCTGTGTTTGGATAGCATGGCTTAAGCATTAAGTGCTTAATGGCCCGTTTTTGGAAACTGGACGCGAACGCCCTGCGTAGGTCTTGGGAATGCGTTGCGTTCCCACTGGGACTCGCGATCTGAACCAAGGAGGAACGCCCAACGTTCCACAAGGGAACGACCTGCGTTTTTCTCCATTAGGAACGGGTCGAAGGCACCAATGTCGGCTTGTTTATGTATGTTAGAATATGTCGGACTTCGGTCCGATGTCGGGGTTAACCTGATGTAGGTTATATGTTTCCGGGCTTCGATCTGCTGTCGGGGAAATCTCGATGAATGTTTGTATGCTTGATGTCTTCGTGATTCTTACATGTGTTGTTTATATGTTCCGGACTTCAGTTCGATGTCGAGGCAACCCTGAGGAAGGTTTAGCTTATATGTTCCAGGCTTCGGTCCGGTGTCGGGGGCAATCCTGAGGAATGTTTATATGCTTATATTATGTGTTTATGTTATATGCTTTGTTGATAGGTTATATGTATACTGGACTTCGGTCCGATGCTGGGCGGGGCCCAATGCCGGACTTCGGTCCGATGTCGGGCGGGGACTGATGCAGCGGTCAAGGCCAAATGTATGTTATTATGTGATTATGTGTATGGTATGTGGTAGTTCGGGGAGACTCACTAAGCTTCGTGTTTACAGTTTTCAATTTTCGTTTTAGGTACTTCCACTAGGGGAAGAGCTCAGGATGACTCCACAGCACACACCACAACGTTTAGCCTGGGATGATCTGATGTTTTGACATGTGATTTTGATATATTGGCGGATGTTTATGATATTTTTGGAGATACACGACTCACGATTTTTATGTGATGAATGATATTTATGGTTTCATTAATGATTTAAAATGAAATTTTTAGACTGTATTTTTGGGATGCCTCATTAGTGGTGGATTCCGAAAGCGTTTTCAGATTAAGGAACCATTTTGTACCCTCACGACAAACTAACAACGCTTTTTTGGTGGTCGGATGGTTTACTATCCTTGGTAAGCTTGTATTGTTGGGATGTGGTTGATAAAATATTGAATTCATTACTCTAACTTTTGTGCATATTTTAATATTTTAAAAAATGTCATTAAATTTGATGCAACTTGCTCAAAAGTCACGTCATTTTCCGTTGACCGCGTTGTACGTCCGATAGGTACCCTTTCCCATTTCTACGTGAAAGTTGTGTAAAACATAATTCCAAAAACATTCTTTTCGATTGTGCGTTGCCTATTTCTTTGTCTTTAGATATAGATATCCTTGTTCTCGCTATCGTCGCTTCCTCTTCTTCAGTCCAACCCGACTACCTTTTTTAGCCTTTCCTTTTCTTTTTCTTCTTGTTGGTGGTGATTGAGTTTCTTGGACTCTTTCGTCGTCGGCATCGTCATCGTCGAGATTTTTAGGTCGGGTTTGAAAAAATGAGACATGAGTATGGAGTTGAGATGGTTGTGATTGAAAAGGTTGAGGTTAAGAAGGTTGTTGTTGAAAAACTTGAAATTGGGTATGATTAAATTGTTGTAGTGTAGTTTGTGGAGTTGAATGGTTGGTGAAAAAGGTTTTTTTTTTGAATTTGGGATGTTAACATATACATGTATCCACGAGTATATATGTCTAGATTATTTGGAGTGTTTGAGATATTTGGAATGATTGAAATATTTTGATTTTGATTAATAGTTAATTGATGAAAATTTGAGAATATAGGAAAAAATAAATGTGTTTGCAGTGTAAAATATGTATAAAAATGTTAGCATTTTAGGTAAATATGGGTTTGTTTAAATTTAAAAAATTAACAATTTCTTTATATACAACAGATACCTCAACGATCAATTTTTTTACCAACTAATCAATTCCATCATATTTCTCATGAAGAGTAGCACTCCACAAGACAACTACGACCCTTGAGGGCGGTGTTCACGCCTAAACACTCTAATCCACATATGTTCCTATGCATGCAAAATGCACCATACAGGCTAGCCTTATGTGTAGGGTTGGAAACGAGTCAAGCCAAGCCCGAACCTAATCAAGATTGAGCTCGACTCGTTTAATTTTAAGAATCTCGAGCTCGACTTGATTCAAGCCTTAAGAATGAAGCTTGAGTTCGGCTCGTAAACAATTCAGTGAACTCTTGAGCTTAAACGATCATATCTCTCTCTCTCTCTCTCTCTCTCTCTCTCTCTCTCTCTCTCTCTCTCTCTCTCTCTCTCTCTCTCTCTATATATATATATATATATATATATATATATATATATATATATATATATATATATATATATATATATATATATATATATATATATATATATATATATATATATATATACACACACGCACGCACGCGTAGACACACTAATTGAAGCTTGATTCAAGCTCGTATAATAAACAAGCCTTGTGTTTAAACTCAAATTCGACTTGATTTAATTCGACCCAAGTCAAACTTTTAACTAGTTAGATATGAATAACTCGAATCAATTACCCTGGTACTTATGTAAAAAAAGGATTTTGGCCCAAGTTGTAATTGATCACCGAAAGAAAAGTACAAAACCAAGTAAATCAATGTTGGGCCCCATACAGGCTGACGTGTGCCATTACATATCAAAAGTGTGAAATTTATCGGTGGTGTTATGTGCACGTTACTGTATGACGGTGTGACTTTTCAAGTTATACTTTCATCAATTTTAACTTTCTATCATTTTATTTCTATAAATTTTAGTTTAATTAATATAAAAAGGTAATATTTTTATTTATGTGTATTATATATCCATTTAAACAAATATTTTGTTAATTTTATACTTTTTATTTTGATTAAAAAGTTTTATAATTTTAATATTGAGATATTATTATAAAAAAGATGAATATAAAACATAAAAATAACATCATTTTCCATTCAATATTTATCATATTACAGTCAAATTATTATCCAAATAATAAAATATAGAGAAATTAAATATCTTTTTGTTTTTTGTTCCTATTATTTTCATGTCAATTTTATATGATGACAAATGTCATTAAATTTAATTTAAATTTAATTGAGATGTTAAATTTATACATTTTTCATCATCTTAAATAAATAGGAAAAAAAATAAAATGATACTTAATTTCTCAAATATATTAAAATTTGTTTGACTTTTAAAATTATACTAGTAATTACCATATATCACTAGTTAGTATTTTACAAGTTTATCCAATCAATTTCAAAAAATGTGTCCAAAGTATTTAATTTCTCAAAATATTAATTATACACTTGTCATTATGAACACTTTTATTAAAAGTCAACTTATAATAAACTATTTATAATTTATTTTTTCAAAAAACAATATAAATTCAACCAATAAAAAAACCTTAAAAATCAAATAGGGTGTCTAAATGGAAAAATAGGATATCATTTTAGCCTAGTGTTGTTAAAGGCTAATGCTACAAGTACCTCTCCTTCTTTTCCGATTTCACCTCTCTTGATGTGACTTTTTTTTGTATTTTGTTGTTTTTATTGTTTTTTTTCCCTATTTGTGGTATTTTATTATTTTTTTAATTTTTAATCTTAATCTTATTATTATTATTATTATTTTCGATAACCGTATAAAACTCGGACAACATTTTAAAATCCGGATGGAATTTAAAAATTTAGATGAAATTTTTAAATTTCAAACGACATTATAAATTTGGACGACATAATAAAATCCGAACAACATAATAAAATTCAAACGACAATATAAAATGGACAAAAACAAAGTTTGTCTTTATTTATCATTGATATATTAATTGGTTCGGTATTAAATTTATGTGGTGCGTTATGTGGATTTAAATCAAACTTTACTTTTGTTCCATTTTATATTGTCGTTCGAATTTATAATATCGTCCGAATTTATAATATTGTCCGGATTTTATATGGATATCGAAATTTATAATAATAATAATAATAATAATAAAACAAAAAACAACAAAAAAATGAAAAAATGAAAAAAAATGATGTTAAATCAAAAATAAAAGATTGATTAGATTGATGTTAGAGGATAAAATTGGTTAAAGAGGTACTTATAGTACTACCTGTTGTTAAATTGACACCCCTTAAATACCTATAAACACTTTTATTAAAAGTCAACCAATAATAAACCATTTATAATTTATTTTTCCGGAAAACAACGCAAATTTAACCAAATAAAATGTCTTAAAATTCAAATAGGTTGTCTATATAGAAAAATAAAATGTCTTTTTCGCCAATCCCTTTTAATCAACCCCTTTTGAATTCGTAATTACATCCACTTTTTACCGGTTTTACATTGTTTTTACACATTTATATATGCTTTTTATTATGTTAAAAAAACACGAAGTAGTAAGACCGCATAAAAACCATGTAACAAAGTTGTAAGACTTAAAAATATATAAACCCATGTAAAAAAGATGTAACAAAGAAGTGAAAATATGTAAAACATATAAAAGTAAGTAAATATATGTAAATTTGTGTAAAATAAAATGCAAAAAACATATAAAAAGAATATACAGACGTTTTAAATGATGTAAAGCGAATTAAAAGCCAGATTTAGAAGGGAAAAAAAGAGTTGGAACAAAATTTTAAACAAAGTTGAGACCAGCTTATCAACAAAATTTTAAATTTTAAGAGAATATTTTTAAAAATTAAATAAATTTAGATAACTTATAAAACCTCTATAACATATTATAATTATACATGTAATATGATATGATTGCTACAATTTTGAAAAGTAAATAATATTACAATTACAAACTATTAAGCAAGTACTATACGACAATAGTTAAAAAAACCAATTTCAATCTTACCATGAAAATAAAAGAAGATTATATTACCAAAATTTATCTATTAAACTTTTATTATAAATAATTAAATATTATTTTTCACAATAGAACAATATTTCTCTACAAAATCACATTATTATTTCAAGCAAACATAAATAGTCTATATGCTTTATAAAATACTAAAGGTTTATTCTTCTTTATGAGAAAGGTGATAGTGGTTTTATTTTGATGTGGAGTTGTCTAGTTGGTTCTTAAGCCATATAAAATGTTTAAAGTAAGCTTTTTTGGTATTTTTCTTTTAAATATTATTACTTATTTAATTTATTTCTTAAAAAAATAAGGCTCAAAAACACTCCCTCATCGTCTCCTTCTTTCATATATATGTTCGACCGATAAAATCATATTTTTCTTCTTCTCGCTCATCATCCCCTTTCTCTGCCTCCCTCCTTCATTATATACTTCCGTTCCTTCCATCACTACATCCGTTGTACAGTCATTTGTCTCGGTCCACCTGATCCAACTCTGACAACCACTATGATGGCGAACCTAGCGGTTACCCCTTATTTTGTCGTTCACGATTAACCCCTACACCACGCTGAGAGCTATCACTTGAGAACGTTCCTAAGCCATTGTCTATCAATCTTTTTGTAAAGGAATTGAAATTAAAACTTATATGGGGTCAATGGTACTCTAGTAAGCACTTGGACACTCTACTTTATGCTTTGTTAAGGTCTTCATCAAAGCTATATGGTTTCTCGTTTAGTTAGAGTTCTAAAATATCATTGCTCTTTCGATTTCAGATCTCCTTATTCTTTTAATTCTTTCAGAAACTGCTTCATATCTCGCTCCAGCTCTCAACAAAAAAATCAAACTTGATGGTTTTTATTGTGTGAATAAATGACAACACTTTTTTGTGGACAATGTTTTTTTGATGACAATAGTTTTTTGTTGTTATAAATTGAAGCTTTAGATATGGTTTTTTTTATGTTAGTGAGACATGTAATGAAAGAAATCGAACTTTCTAAACTTTCGTATTTCTAAAAGACCCAAACTTTCATACTTCACAATATTGTTACTCCAAAACATGTTACATGCATACTCATAAAACAATATTTTACATTGATAGTTTATTTACATAAACTGGATACAAACCGACTATAATGATTTTTACAAAGTTTTATATATATGTTACAAACTTTCCCAGGAATACAATACAAAAGTTCTAATATTATCTATTCTACATCTTCTACCAGTACAAAACTATACTAGATGTTTATCACCTGTAATAATTTAAACATCGAGAGGGATAAGCGGGTGACGCTTGGTAAGTTCAATAACACTTACAATATAACATTATGCCATATACATATCAATATGACAGAACACAAAGAGGGACAAGGAACAAGAAAGGCAAATGAGTATCATATGACAGACTTTTCATATCAACGAATAATCAGATTCAAAGATTTGTATTCAATGAGACATAACAATTTCAATACTTGATATACATCAATAAGACTTCAGCCAAAGTGGCGCAGAAAATATAATTTCAGAATATCATTTTGCTAGAATACACAGGCTTTCAGCCTTGTCTTTGTATTCTGCTAATGCCAAAGTGATGCTTATGTCATACACTTCATGGCTAAAGGGTACATACCAATACCCAAGTGATGCTATGTCATACACTTCATGGTCAAAGGAATAGCTCATTATCATAATAACATGGGAAAGCACATTGAACATATAACACATAACATACAATTCTCCCTATATTGAAACTCACCGTGAAATAACCGGGGATTAAGTGATAATTTGAACAGCACTTCGGCTCTAAATATAACTTTCTGTGATGAAACCGGGGATTTTTATCGAAAACCGGACCTTGCACGGGCAGAGTTTCGACTCGAAAATATAATTTTCTCGGGAAATTTGGAGTGTCAAGACTTGCTTCTAGTGTCGGGTATGATATCGGGATTGTAGGGTCCGATAGGTGTTGCGTCTTGGGCTCGTTGATTAGTCCGATTTTGTATCCGGATTGGGCCTGTCCATCCGTGATTTATTTTCTAGGGTTTAATATTTATAGATGCTTGCATGCATCTTAGTACGTAAGATTTGGAGTTGATCATTCACAGCATATACTTTTGTAACCCTAAACAGCCTCTACAGCGGAAGTTCTTTGTCGAGCTCTGCTGAGGCTTGAATCTATTGAATCATTCGACGTATATTGATTCATTCTTGTGTTTGATATTTCTGTTAGCATTTTTCTGATTAACCTGTTTAAGATCTAAACGATCAAAGAGTTTTTCAACTCATCAATTGGTATCAGAGCAGGAGACTGTGTAATTCATACACATCTCTTCTGTGAAAGAAGTGATTAGGGTTTATTCCGCATTCATTGATATTTATTGATATGTCACTCCATAATTGACGTATCTCATTAATTATTCATCTTGCCCTAATATTACGTATTACAAAGTCTGATCTTATAACAGGTTAAACGATCAAGCATGGACGATTCTCAATCCAATCCTATTAACATCTCTAACATCATAGGATCAACAACCAAGATTCCAATTCTCTACACTCAAGACTACGAAGTGTGGATGCACCACTTTGAAGATTATGTTATAGGATCTGAAGATAATGGGTAATGGGAAGCTATTATATCTGGCCCTTTCACTCATTCAGGCACCTCAAGAATCATTAAAACTCAAAAGGAGTACAATGATCTATTGAAAGATGTGAAAGACATCGCTCAGGACGAAAAGGAGAAGTTTCAATGCAACATTAAAGAATTGAGACTAATTCGATTTGCTCTTCAGTCTGACACATTTCGATTAGTGAGTTCATGTGGTACAGCAAAGGAAATCTGGGATCGGCTGCGAGAGTTGTACTCCACAGATGAAGATCTGGAGCACTCAATTCAGACCCTACTTCTCTCTGAATTTGGAGAGCTCAAGCAGAAGCCAGAAGAGGTTGTTACGCAAACATTTGATCGGTTCAATCATCTTCTCAGCAAGATGATCAAACATGACATTGAAAGGAAGCTCATCAAACAAAAGGTCACTTTCCTGAATGGCCTAAGACCTAAATGGAGAGAAGTTGTGTCGACGGTTAAAGCGCATGAGCAGTTCAAATCATACTCCTTTGCAAAACTGGTGGGGATTCTGAAATCCCAAGAAAAGACAGTGTTACAAGAGAAAAGCGTAGTTTCAAATTTGGGGTCTTTGGCCCTTCTGTCCAAAGGTAAGAGTGCAACAGAAGAAGAAAAAGAAGATTTAAATCTGGGAGTCTACGATTTAACAGCTGAAGACTATGCTATGATGGTGTCAAATCCCAGAAGGTTCATTAAGAAGAAGTTCCCTACCAACAAAAATCGAAATTGGCAGGGAAGCTACAGCTCTGAAAAGGTGAAAGAGGAGCCGAAGGTTGAAGAATCAAAGAAAGAAGCGAAGGGTGAAGCTCACTCTGTTGTTAGTTGTTTTTACTGTGGTGGGAAAAATCACTATGCAAAAGACTGCATGTTGAAGAAGATGGCAGAGAAAGATGAAGAGAAGGATGAAGAAGCGAGTCTCCTGAAAAGACTGGAGGAGATTAAGAGGAAGAAAGCTGCTACTAATCCCTCTATGAATGCTCTTGTTGTGCAGGGTTCGATAGATGATGATGAGTTCGGTGGCGTGCAGGTATGGTCAACTGACTCAGAAGATGATGAAGTGAGAAAGCCTTCTCATGGAAAGGCTTATGTGGCGAACAATGGCGATGCTGGTGGAAGGTGTTTGATGGTGACGGATGTATCCCAGATGAGAGGATACAACACTGATGGTGGAAACGAAGTGGCTAAGGAGCGAGAGGACGTGTGCTTTATAGCGAAGCCCCTTAGTGTGCAGATCAATGAGCTAGATGAACTGATCAAGAAGGTACAATCCATTTTTGCTTCATTTAAAATTCCACAAACATCATATGAAAAGGAATTAAATAACTTGAATTCAAGAATTTCAAATCTAGATAGTTGTTTAACTCAAACACGTGTCACGAATTATAATCTAACTGACCAAATAAGCAGGGTATCATCCAAGAGTGAGGAGCGAAGGATGTGGATCGAGCAGAAGAAGTTGGAGATAGTCAAAACTAGGGATGAAAGTATCTATTTGCAAAGAGACAATCTTAAATTGTTAAAACAGAGAAATGTTTTTTGTTTAATTGCTAAAAGGCTTTATACTAACATTACTCAACTGCATTTGGACTGTGAAATAGGCCAGAAGATACATCGCATGATTTTTCCCTTCCTTGAGTTTAAGGAGGATGAAATCGATGTCGAAGCATACAACTGTGAAAGTGTTGTATCTTCGGATGATGTCAATCCCGCTTGTATGTATGGTCTGGAAAAAATAGAATCATTTATAAAGTCCAAAGACCATAAGGACATGCTTAAGAATCTTTTGGATGAAAATGATAAGTTGAAACTCAGGGCCGAAACTATACAAAAAATTGACTCATTGAGTACCAAATTAAGTTCAAAAAATAAAATTGATGTTGAAAATGCATCTGAACTTAATGAGGACAATGACATGAGTGAAATTTATGTAGAGGATGAGGTTGACTATTCCGAGTTCATAAGGAGCGAACCTGAAAACCACACAAACTTAATTTCTGAAAATTCTATGAAATTCGCTCATTTGTCCAAAAATAAGTCCCCAATCCTTAAAGAAAAGGCCTTTGTATACCAAAAGGTTAGAACCACTCCCAATCAGGTTTATAAGGTCACAGGGTAACCGAACATCAGACAGCCGAACTCACTGCCACAGTGAATGAAGATAATGCAGATGGCTTTGATGAGTTTTTCTGGTCTGCACCGATAGACAACGCAGATGAAACAGTTGGTTTGTCGGAGCGAACATCATGGAAGGCCAAAGGTGGATATGTACCAGAACCACTGAACAAACCTACCAACTTTGACGTACCCAGCTCCAATGGCACAAAAGAGGTTCCAGTGGAACATGTCACCTCAACTAGCGAAACCTCTTCCATGAAAAGTGAACATGTTGCTAAGAAGCCGAAACAGAAGGAAAACATTCACATACAACCGAAACAGGTGAAAAATCAAAAGCAGCAGAGAAATTTGAGATACAAGAAAAATCTCTCAGAGCGAAAGCAGTTTTGGCGGTCCCCAAAATCCTCACTATACTCACTTTGATAGAAAATCCAAGCCAAAAGGAGAAGAAAACAAGAGTAAAATGAGCTTCGATTCATCAGTTCAAAAGAACCAGAAGAAGACTTTCGGACCACAGGAAGAACAAAAACGAAAGGATAGGTTCGGTCCCGAAAGTAACAACAACCGAAAGGTTGGTTTCGGTCCACCAAACAACAGGCAAAGACCAGAGTTCAGCTCATCAAGCTTTTACAGCAGAAGACCTAGTTTCGGTCCAGAAACCCATAATAACCGAAAATCCAGCTTCAGTCCGTCATCAAACAGCAACCGAAGGTCAAGGTTCGGTCCCTCGAATGACCACAACCGAAAGGGTCATTTCGAACTTCAAGTCAGGAAAGATTCTCATTCTAATTTCTTTTTCTCTAATTCTTCTCGTTCTCATTCTTCTTCTAAGACTAATTCTCGTCCAACACCAAACTCACAATCGTCGAAGGATTTGAAAGGAAAAAGGAAGATTTCCTCAGCAAATAAAGACGGAAAGCAGGCTAAAGTCCAAACGCCCGAACCTGAATCCAAAATACCTTCATCTAACTCCAATAAAATCAAAGTGTTTACCATTAAGAGGAAAGATGAAACAACCTTAATAAAACGAACATATCTTGTTGATGTTTCTCTTACTATTCTTGTTTCTGTAAAAGGCTCACGTGGACCCAAGAAACTTTGGGTTCCTAAATCTGCTTAATTTTTGCAGGTTATTAGTGACGCGCAGTTTGACGACGAATGGTACATAGACAATGGTTGCTCACGTCACATGACAGGAAGGAAGGAAGAGCTAAGGGAGTTTCGGTCACTTCAAAACGGTGGCAATG
This sequence comes from Lactuca sativa, assembly GCF_002870075.4. Classification (NCBI taxonomy): domain Eukaryota; kingdom Viridiplantae; phylum Streptophyta; class Magnoliopsida; order Asterales; family Asteraceae; genus Lactuca; species Lactuca sativa. The sequence continues at coordinate 58,103,419 of NC_056629.2, read as the reverse complement.
TCAAGTTCGGTAACAACTCTTATGGAACGATAAACGGTTATGGGATGATAACCAATGGAGACTTTACAATAAGGAAGGTGGCGTATGTAGAAGGGTTGCAGCATAATCTCATCAGTGTGTCTCAACTGGTGGGAGGTACCGGTCTTAAAGTCTCGTTCAATGACGAAGGTTCATAAATTATAGAGAAGAAATCCAACAAATTCATTCTCAAGTCAGATCGAAAAGGTGAAATGTTCCCTCTGAATCTAAGACCAATCAAAGGGAATCCAGCCATATGTCTTTTGTCCAAAGCTCATTCAGACGAAAGTTGGTTGTGGCATCGAAGGCTCTCACATCTCAACTTCAAAGACATCAATAAGATTGTCACCGGCAGTCATGTTCGGGGTCTTCCACTGCTTAAGTTCGATCGAGAACACTTATGTGCTGCATGTGAAATGGGGAAACAAAGTCATCAAAGTCACACAACCATCATAAACACCAAAGTTGTTAAGCCACTTGAGTTGCTTCATATCGACTTATGTGGTCCATCATCAATTGAGAGCATTGGTGGCAACAAGTATATCCTTGTTATTGTTGATGACTTCTCACGTTTTACTTGCGTATTCTTTCTAAAGCACAAATCTGAGGCGACTCCCAAACTGAAGATCTTTATCAAGCAAGTCGAAGTGCAACTAAGGAAAGTCGTTCGAAACATCAGGAGCGATAATGGACTGAATTCAAGAACAAAGAATTCGAAGATTTCTTAGCAGAAAAAGGCACCAGTCACAATTTCTCAGCCTCTTATACACCTCAACAAAACGGTATTGTCGAAAGGCGAAATCGATCCCTGTGTGAGGCTGCCCGTACCATGCTAAGTTTCGCTTCCCTTCCCATATACTTTTGGGCTGACACTATTGCTGCAGCTTGTTTTACTCAGAACAGGTCTTATCTCAACAAGCGTTTCACTCTCACTCCTTATGAGATAATCAACAACAGGAAGCCGAATGTCAAGTTCTTTCACGTGTTCGGTTCAAGGTGTTTCATCTTCAACTCCAAAGAACATCGCAACAAGTTTGATGTCAAAGCTGATGAAGGTATCTTTCTGGGATATTCTCTTACTTCAAAGGCATACAGGGTTTTGAATAAGCGTTCTAAAAGAATTGAAGAAACCTATTATGTAACGTTCGATGATAATTACATCAAGAAGTTGAAGTCTAACGAAGAAGCAATTTGAGAAATCTTCTCTCAAACTGGTCAAGTCACAGCCTCAATCGACAATCTCTTTGACCAGTTCATGGATCTATTTGATGAACCTGAGAAAGCTGCTCACTCTGAGGCCATGGCAGCAGACAACAAGATTGATCACCTTAAGAAGATTATCGAAGATGCAGCCAAACAAATGGGAGAATGAGAACCAGTTCAAAACAAACCTCCACAGAGCAATACTTCGGTCCAGGGGGAGAATCAATTCTTTTCAAGTCAACAAGACTCACATATCCAGGGGGAGAAACCCATCTTTGACGGACCCGAAAGTCCTGTAGCACCCGAAAGTCTAACTACACCCGAAAGTCCAGATCAACTCGAAAGCCCAATTGAAGAACGACTTTTTGGGTCACATCCAAATGATTCATCATCTGTCGAGGGGGAGAATTCTGATATGCTCTATGACGATGATGTTCAATCAAAATTAGAAGAAATGGTAAATGTTGAATTGGATCCATCCTATGACCTAAATCATCCTCCTCTCACCAAATGGACCGGAGATCATCCTATATCTCAAATAGTAGCACTACAAGAAAAAAGGCCTTTTACGACGCGCAAACAACGACACTCGGAGATTTATGTTACGAAAAAGAGAGTGACGTTAAAAAAGTGTCATCTCTTCAAGAAATTTAAGGATTTAGGTCACGCATTATTGCGTGCCCTTGAATTAGTGTCTAAAGAAAAAAAATTAAAAACACGGAGGGTGCTTTATCTTAAACGTGCGTCGTCTATGGCTGTCGCTTTATAATTTTAATGAAACGCGCATTTTAATAGCTAAGGGGGAAATGGAATCCATAAAAATCAAAACCAGGGGGGAAATGGAATCCATAAAAATCAAAACCCCCGCCTGTTCGATCCTTTCTTAGCCATCGACCCTAATCTTTGAATTAGCAAGAAAGAAGCCTTAGGGATCGACTTCATCTTCACCCACCTCCAACGCCTCCAACCCTAGTCCTTCATCCAACACAACTCGGGCTTTCTCTGCATGAAAACCTCCAACTACATCCTCCACATGAAAAAAAACCCTAATTGGCAGCCACGTTTTGACATCAGGTATCCTTGGGATGAAAGCCTTCTATTGACATCAGGGTCCCATTGAGATCTTCTGTTAGGGACGATTGCTCATATTTAGTTCATACATCCCCCCTAACCAAACCATTAGCATCGCAAAATAACCCTAATCTTCTGTTCGTTCATCTTGGCGGCTAGAGAGGGAATTGTTCAAGGTTTTTGTATGGGTCTGTCGGATTTATGAGTCACCGTCGAGGGAAGAGGGGGAAGAGGACCTCGAGACAAACTTTTCTCCAACCTAAGGTATCAATTCCTATTATTTTCTTCTCCTTCTTTTATATTTCCCCGCCAAGCACCATCTACCGCCATGGTTGTCTTTCTGATGCACATAACTTGTTTGATGAAACGTCAGAGATAAAAACTTGAAGTTAAAGTTAATATTTTAATCAATATGCAGGGTGAAGATGATGAATCAGTTAGAATAGATAAAATGGTACTCAAGTCGATTTTGATTTTGGGTAGAAAATAAAAAGATTTTATATTAGGAAATCACCATTTTTTCCTTTGTTTAGTCCTTCAACTGCGATCACAAGAAATTGGAATGATCAATTTCTATTCCACATGTACGATCCTAAGCATGTTATCATTATAGTTCATCATAAAACCCATATAGGCTCTTGCAGCTCTTTTTAATACTGAATGTGTATTAATTTCTTGCCACCTTATTTAACTTTTGAAACCACCTTGATGCTAGTGTTCCTTGACCATCTATTACAGATGCATGAGTCTTATTTTTAAGTAATATTGTTTTTTTAAATTTCATGTTTTTTGCAGGTTGGTAATGATTTTTTGAATTCAACAAGACAAAATTTAAGATTGAGGGAGGATCATAAGGTATATTATGTATATCATTATTCAAGATGGCATGTTAGTTTTGTCCTATTTTATTCATAATTCTATATAGAATGCCTTTTCGTCGTCAATATTATATGTTTTAATTCTATCAAAATCTTACAATTTCTAAATTAAGGTACACAATAATTGTTGGTTGCTGGAACCTTTGTTATCTCCTGTCCATGCTTTTTCCCTCATTACAGCAGGAAAAGGTTTGTCTATCCTATGTTTTACTCATATATTTAATCATTTTATAGGTTATATTATGAGAGTTTTACCCATGGTTAGTTAACATTTTTGTTCTGTGATCTATTTGTTTAGTGAATGTAACTTATCTTCTTGTGATCTTTGGTACCACAGAGCAAATGCACGTCGGTTCTGTTCCACAAATTTTAATTTGCTCAGCAACAGAAGTCACACAATATTACATTGGTAACTTTCTGAATTGGCTAAACTAATTCATTTTTTAGGTTAATTTTTTTTAACATTTTATTACTTTATCACCTTCTAATCAAACAATGATTTTCATATATCATTAAAAAGTGAAACAAAATAAAATGCTAGATAATTGTGGAGCCTGAACAACTAGTACTTAATCTAATAGAAGTTGATTCAGATATACTTAATGTCCATTGTGAGCAATCTTTGACCATCTATTTACATTATACTGTTAATCAAGTGAGTTTTCATTTGTAACCATAAGTTTGCTGATGGATCATAGAATATAATTAGTGGTACATACCATAAGTTTGTTTGGCCAAGCTGTCGAGTGTTGCTACAGTCTTCTAAATATCATGCACAAGTTTATACTTTATATAAGTAGCATAAAATGGATAACTACATGCTAAAAATTATTATGCCCAGAAAAGAAGAAAAAAAATGCTTACTCAATTTATAAATAAGTGACAAATGTGTAATATAAATAAAAGTTGTTTGGTTCATCTTCCGCAGGCTTTGGACACCAATTGATGGCGAGTTCGACGATTACATTGTCAATCCAAAGTGAAGCGGATATCAAGTAAAGATCTATCTCAGTATACTTTTTTGTATGCTGCTGATATTAGGTATACCCATTTCATATTTGTGTGAGTAATGCATGTTGTTTCCTACTTTGGGCTCGACTATCAACCAGAGCTTTAGTTCTGTGGAAAAATTGATTGCTAAAAAGAACGCAAAAGGCGCTGCTGTGCAAGGTTCTGGATGGGTGGTATGTTCCTTAATCTTTATTTTGTCATTTTGGTTTTTTCTTTCAACTTTTTTTTTTTGTTATTTTAAACTTCTGATTAGAATCCATTAAATCATTGAGTTTCAGTCAATAACTAACATTCCTTTGTGCAGATGAAGCTTATGATTTCTGTTTAAGAGCTGTTCAAATACTACCTATACATTCTCTCTCTCTCTCTCTCTCTCTCTCTCTCTCTCTAATAACTTTGTGAAGAATTGTACTTAAAACACGATTTTTTGTGCAGCTTCCAGAATTTATGATGGGTCTCGCAAATCTTGCTTTACTTTCTGGTGAACGTTCATCTTTAAAGGTACTTGTTATATGCAAAGAAAAGGGTCATAGTCTTGCATCAGATCCCACATCCATATTTACACTTACATACCCTCATTTGTCACAGGTTTTGGGACCCATAAGCCAGGCCTTGCATCATGCACCCCAGTATTTGGATGGCTTACCAACTGTATGCATATTACATGTATTCCGCCTTGCAAATTTGGATTCTGCTGGTAAGTTTATTATTTATTTATTTATTTATGTATTTTCCAATGTATTTTTCATAAAAATCTTGTGAAATATGTTTCCTGATCCGGCCATTTTAATCATTTTTTTGTCAAAGAATTTGTACACTAAATAGCACATAGGGGGAGGGAGGAGGGTGTTAAAATGATTATACGATGAAACATAAATTTTGTAAACTAAAATTTAATAATAATAATTTATCGTGTTAAAAAAAGGTTGTAAAAGTATTTATGATTCAAAGTAATATAATTTTTGATAATTATTTAAAGATAAAAAAGTAATTAAATTAATTGAAATCTGATCCTTATGATTGAAAGTAATATAATTTTTGCTAAAAATTACATAAATGCTCCCTCTGTTAACCAATTTACAAAACAACTCATGTCTTAATAAATTAATTGAAATCTGATCCTTATGTTATTCAATTGACATAACAGCCCCTGTGTAACTAAATTTTCAAATCAGTACATTTGTTTTAAAAAATTACATAATGGCCCATGTGTTAATAAAATTTAATGAAATTTGGTCCCTTTGTATAAATCAAAGTCTAAAGAAGTAATCACAGTGATTTTTTTTTTTTTTTTGCATTTTTTATAATAATTGTTGTAATGTTGATTACATTCAATACAGTTTTAACAGAAACTTTAAGTTTTTCATTTAAACATTATGTTAAAAAAGGTTTAAAAAAAACTGTTACAACCGAAAAGTATGATTTAGATTTATGAAATCACCATTACATCAATTATGCTAAAAAATTCAAGGATACCTAACATTATTTCTTTAAAGGGAAAAGGACAAATATGCCTTTTTCTTTATACTTTATGAAAAAACAAAAACAAATGAAACAAAAAACAGATACCACACTTCTGTTGTATGCTATCTCCTTCTCACGAAATAGATACCATAGAAAACAGATACTATGTATACATAATGAAAGTAAGATAATATATGAAACTCAAATCTTAAAAAAAAAAAGTAGTAGAAGGAGAAGAAGATTCGTAACAGAAGGAGAATGAAAAGAAATAAACTATAAACTGAAACTATGGATAGGTAAATGAAACTAGTTGCTAATTCTTGCGTTTAAACTTTTAATATTGTGTTTTTTTCTTTGTTTAAAATTTGTTAAGTGTTTTTTTTAATAGATTGTAGCCTCGGAATCCATACGAGACACTGGAGCAGTTGCAAGTTCTCGGGCTGCTGAAATTGGGCTTGATATTCTAGCACAAACAATCCAGGTGTCACCTAGTTATTAAAGTTATATTTGTAAACATGTATATAAATACAAGGGCATTTTGGTCATTATACCCCCATAAAAGTTTTTAAAAAAGATAGGTAACTATTTGTTGCGCTTAATTTATGGATTGATAACATTAAAAAAAATCACATCTCATAGTATTTTCAAATATACATTTCTCCTTTTGTCTTACAATTTTTATATTGAATGTTCAAGATGATTTAGATAACATAACTCGTTTTCTAATACTAGCAAGAGAACCTATAATCCAAGGAATTGACAAGCCCCATAAGGTAACAAAAAAGATAATATATTTTATTGTATTTTAAATCAAATTATCAAATCATATATAAACTAACCAAACAATATTCAAATTTTATTTTATCGCCTCAATTTTGCAGACGAGCATTGTGTTTACATTAGAAGAAGGCCCGAGGGTCTTGTTCAATGGTTTAGCTGTGTTTGCTCTAAGGGAGATCGACTTATCAAAAGTAAGTTATTTTTTTCACCCTTTTACTTAATATTTTTGTGATTGAATGAAAGTCTTAATGAAAGTAATTGACAACCCTTTTTCTGTAAATGATGTTGTGATTGTGGGAGAGGTGTTTTGTTTTTCTCTGTTGCTAGGTAACCTTCTCAACAACATCATTCTACTTAAGCAGGTGATTAATCAAAGATTAAGTGATATTTTTAATCATGTTTGGCATTCCTTTCCAGTAAGAAACAGAGTTGTATGATTATTTGTTAGTTTTATAGGAATGTATAACACATATTAGCAATGTATTATTTTTGTTTAACATTTGAATGATTCTTTGTATGACATTATAATTTGTGCAATTTATTTTATATTATGCAATGGATTGTATTTTTTGTATATGGTATTTTATTTTTATTATAAGAAATTAAATGAAAATTTAATTTAAAAATTACTAAATATATAAATTTATTTTTTTTAAACATTTAAATTTACGATACGCAAAAATGTATGTCATCTTCATTTATGACATGGCCTTTCTTGACAGGGGCTTTCTTGATACGCATTGCGTGTCATTAACACGCGCGTCGTAAGGTTACGACACGCGAATGCGTGTCGTTTTCCTTTATGACAGGGCCTTCCTTGATACGCATTGCGTGTCGTAAATGCGCGTCGTAATTGCGCGTCGTCTCTCTTTATGACAGGGCCTTCCTTGACACGCATTTGCGCGTCGTCTGAGCGTTTTACGACGCGCAATGAGCGTCGTAAAAGGCCTTTTTTCTTGTAGTGTAGGTGGCGCATCAGAAAAAGTTCTAACACGATCACAACTGAAGGCGAAGCAAACTGCTTTATTCTCCAAAGTAGAATTTTGCATGTTTAATTCTTTCATATCCAAAATTGAGCCGAAGACCGTCAATATTGTTCTTGATCATTCTGTTTGGGTCCAGGCAATGCAAGACAAACTCAATGAGTTTGAAAGAAATAAAGTCTGGAGACTTATTCCAACACCAGTAGATGCCTCGGTAGTCGGTCTCAAATGGGTGTTCAGGAACAAAATGGACAAGGAGGGGAATGTAATCCGGAATAAGGCTCGGCTAGTGGTGAAAGGATACTGCCAGGAAGAAGGAATTGAGTATGAAGAGACATTTGCTCCGGTAGCAAGGCTGGAATCTGTTCGAATATTTCTCGCTTATGCTGCACACAAGAATTTCGAGGTCTACCAGATGGATGTGAAGTGCGCCTTTCTGAATGGAGAACTTGAAGAAACCGTGTACGTGGAGCAACCTCCTGGCTTCGTGAATGAAAAGTATCCATATCACTGCTACATCTTGGATAAGGCGGTTTACGGTTTGAAACAAGCACCTAGGGCATGGTAGGAAACACTAACTAAATCTTTAAAGATGTCTAAATTCAAACAAGGTTCGGTTGACCCAACCTTCTTTCGTAAAAATGAAGGTAACCACCTTATGATCGTTCAAATTTATGTTGATGATATCATCTTTGGCTCAACGAATCCTAGCCTAACAGCTGAATTCAGAAAGTTGATGGAGACTAAATTTGAAATGAGCTCAATGGGTCCGATTAACTTTTTCCTTGGTTTAAATATTAGACAGGGACCCGAAGGCATCTTTATCAACCAGGAAGCATGTACCAAGACTCTTATTGCCAAGTTCGGAATGATGGGAGACTCAAAGGTCAAAGTCCCTATGGCGTTCGGTACCAAGCTCACACCATCTTTGGAAAAACCGGCAGTCGACATAATGCTTTATCGCCAAATGATTGGTTCCCTGATGTACCTCACAGCTAGCAGGCCCGATATAATGTTTTTTGTGTGCTATTGTGCCAGGTTTCAAGCAAACCCTCGTGAACCACACATGCTGGCATTAAAGAACATATTCCGGTATCTGAAGCGAACGACCTCTCTCGGTCTCTGGTATCCCTCAAACTCAGGTTTCTTTGTTCAAGCTTACTCAGATACAGACCTAGGAGGATGTGGTTTAGACAGGAAAAGCACTACAGGAGGCTGTCAATTCCTCGACGGGAAATTTGTGAGCTGGCAATCTAAGAAACAAACATGTGTTTCTCTGTCTACAGCCGAAGCAGAGTACATTGCAGCCGCCTCCTGCACATCTCAAGTGATTTGGATCCAAAGCCAACTCCGGGACTATGGACTCAATATGAAAAAGATCCCACTATATTGCGACTCAAAAAGTGCAATCAGGATCTGTCATAACCCAGTGCAACACACCAAGACCAAACATATTGCGCTGAGGTATCACTTTATTAAGGATCATGTGGAGGATGGAAACGTCGAAATTCACTTTGTTCGAACAACTGATCAACTGGCCGACATCTTTACCAAAGCTCTTCCTGAAGCAAGTTTCAATAAAATTCTACACGGGCTAGGAATGATGGAATCGGAGTCAGTACCAAAAACATCTTCTCAGAACTAAAAGTTGGAAGCAAAATGAACCGAACGCTCGTTCTATTTCGGGCTCGGTTCACATGGGAACCGAAATGAACCGAACGCTCGGTCTATTTCGGGTTCGGTCCCATTGCACTTGTTTTCGCTTATCTCAAAAAGGTGATATCTTTGGTTGTATACTTTTGTACAATAGTTTTTCCAAAAATTAATTCCAAAAATAATTTTTTTTAAGGAACCGAAATGAACCGAGCGTTCGGTCCATTTCGGGTTTGGTTCCAAAATAATTTTTTTTGTTTGGTTTGTTTCGTTTTTCTCGTTACAAAATTATCAAAAATTCCAAAAATATTTTCTTTTTTGTCTCTACTTTCGTTAACAGCTTATGGAATATCGATGGGGCAGGTATCATTCTTACACTTTTTACTAGCTAAGTGTCCCTAGAAGCATGTTGCTGCATGTTGTCCAAAGTCTCAACTGATTCTGAATAAAGCCTTACTGACTTGGTATATACAAACCTTGTCTTCCCAATTAGGCTACTATATTTATTCTAATCATGAGCAACCGTACTCTTTTCTCATATGAGATAAGAGTTTTCTGCTTAGTCATTATTTTTATAGCAGAGGTACTTTGGTTTCCTTACACCACCTCAAACATTTTTCTCCATCATATTCGCTTCATACATGTAACCCTTGAGGCTCTCAGAAATTACCACTGAGGTTTATGGTTACACAATCTTTGTGTTTGTGATCTTAGCTTCGTGCCACTACGTGCTAAGTGAAACCCACAATTCAATACCCACTATGCATTGACGGTGAACAATTAAATTTGCTGTAGCTTTCACTCATGAATTAACGAATCCACCCAAGTGGTTGTACCATGAAATCTCTAATTTTCTCTTTGTGTGATTCTTATGAAATCGTTACATACCATAGCATTTCTTCCCTTAGAATCCAGTTTCAAATTTTCTTGAGATTTCACTCCTAGTATTTCCAACAAGTCACTAACACATTGTCCAAACCTACTTGTTCAACAGACCCCATTGGTCTCACAAGTACTTCATTCGGTTTCTATCTTATGTCAAGATCAAGAATTCTGAACTGAAGCACAAGCCACCCAAATAAGCCTCATTAAAAGATGCCTTTCAACACTTCTTAACAAGTGATTGATCGTAATTCAACGGGAAACCACACAAACATTTTAAAGTCTCTCTTGACTTTGAAGGAAGAGATTCGTGCCCGGGATCCACTGTTCGTGACATCACAATTTCCTACATATATGTTGCTTTATTTCTTTATCTTTGACACTCTATGCACGAAGATCTTTTTGATTTTCCAAAAATCTGGTTTGGTTCACTACAAGTTATTTTTATGGCTCCAGGTTGCTACACATGTTCGCTTTTATTTAGTGAAGACAGCTCATTTTAAGGATAAGATGATGACTCAGCCGGGATACTATCGGTTTAGGAATTCAAAAAGGCATTTGGTGGGAAGGCGTGCAAAACGGAAGAGTTTTTTTCTCTCTCATGCGTAATCATAGGGGTTGCTAACTGTCACGCGTCAATCAACTCAAGAACCGCTTCGTTTTTCAAGAAGATTTGGGGGTGAATGTTTCTCTCTCCTCTACACACGATATAAAGGGTAAACCCTAAGTTCTTTTACCTCTTTACTGCACCCAAAATTCAGCGAGCAAGTGAAGATTATTTTCTCCCACTGTTCATGTCCTTCTTCATCAATGGCGGATACCTCTTCTGTTCATGAAACCTCCCACATTCTCCCAATCTGACCCCAGCAAAGCCGGATCATTGATCTCACCCCACATTCCTATGACGCCTTCATGTTCCCTATTGTGGAGTGTCTTAAACACTCTCCACTGGTTCTAGCACTAACCAAAGTTGAAATCGTTCCTATGGAGTGTTTATCACAGATTTTCTCTACTGCTCACTATGACAAGTCTGTCGATCGCATTTTCTTCGACATTCTTGATACCAAAACCTCCATCTCCAAACAGCGATTCTGCTCGTTTCTAGGGTTTGAACCTAATGAGTCGAGGGTTAACCCTGAGTCGATTCCTGTGGGACAGTTGTTCTCCATGTTTTACAACATGGGTTACACTGAGATTCTTACCACTGTTACAAAGTTCAAGAAATCATGTCTTCCTCCTCAGTGGAATGGCTTCTTCACAGTACTGTTCAAGGGTTTATCAGAAAGAAGCGCAGGTTCTGACGGGGCTAGTCGTCTGTTCATGAAAATTCTCTACGGGTTGTACCATGGCGTTAATCTCGACTATGGCTCTATTTTATGGCAGCAGTTGATTCAAAGCCTTGCTTCTACTTCTCGCCATTCTGAGATTTCTTAAGCCAGATTCTGGATGCTGGTCACCAAGTGGGAAATGGACAAGTATCATGTCCCTATTGTAGCCAATCCTCCACTCTCCTCTGTTGGCGTCTTTCACACAACGAAGATCATCATGACTGATCCTTCCAAGTTTCAGTTTGTTGGCTCAATTCCTGAGTCAATGTATGCGTGTGTATCAAGGGATAGTCGTATCATCAAGGCCTACAAGGATTTTCTTCGTTCAGGCCCCAGAGAGCTCACTCCAGAGATGATTTAATCTATCCATGACGCTGACAAGCCTGCTCCCAGGGGCAAGAAACCAGAAAAGGGGAAAGACAAGAAGGTAGTCAAAGGAGCAAAAGGCCCTTCTCCAAAGAAGTGAAAACCTACAAAGGCAGCCCAATCTCCTCCACCAAAGAAGAGGAAAACCCAGCCCAGGCGAAAACTCATTCTTGCCTCTTCCTCCAGTGAATCAGAGGATGAGAGTTCTGACTCAGAGGAGTCACTTCGAGGTGACACTCCTCCCCATTCGCCTTCACCTGAGGTACCCATTTCAACTAAACCTATCTCTCCTCCCCCAATCTCCATCTCTATTTCCATTCCCCCTATAACCTCCACCACTCAAATTCCTGCTACTTCTATCCCTGTACCACCTCCTATTTTCTCAGAAGCTACGACAACAACCACCACTGGAGTTCGAACCAACGTATCTGATACGGGGGCTCATACTTCAGCACCCAAACACACACCCGCCACTGAACATACTTCCACCCCCGAACCTACTACCACAACCGAACCTCCACCTTCGCCTTCATCTCCCAATCACTCAGCAGATGACGAGACTTTTCTTGGAGGAGAAGACATGACTTTTGATTCTGTCTACTATAGTCCGTACCAGGTTCAAAGCGATGATGACGATGATGCTCTAGTCACTAAAAAGCATCTCAAGGAACTTCATGAGAAAATCGATAGTCTCATCGCTTCCTCCTCTTCCTCTCGGTCCAATATCTCAGAGGCTGCCATTCAGGGGGTAGTTGATTCTTTCACCAAGGCACATGAAGCCTCAATCAACTCAACTACCGTTGCTATCGACGCATCTACCAAGGCATGTGTTGCTGCGACCGAAAAAGTCGAAAAACTATTTCTCGATGCTAACAGTCTTTACACGGGGCCGCTGAATCCAATGCAGTGAAGGTCGATTCCATTGTTGAGAAGCTGACTACTTCTTTCACATAAGAACAACAACTCTTTGCCGGTCTTCGTCAGACCCTTGCAGCTGACAATACAACTTTTCAAGCAGCTGTTGAAGAGCGATTGACCAAGCTCCAAGAAGACCTTGCTTCGGAGAATTCAGTGATGGATGCACTTGCTCACAAAACCACTGATCTAAAGGTCAAGAGTCTTCAACTTTTCCAATCAGAAAAGGAGGTTGCGTCTCTCCGATCTGAGCGAGCGGTCATTTCCACGTGTGTTTCGGATGTCCACACCGCCCTCACCAACATCATTGAAGCACATGACCCAATCCTGAATTACTCAGTGAGGCAAACTCTAGCTGAGAAGCTTGCTCCCGCCCTTAACCTACTCAGCAAAATTGAAGGGCTTCCTGAGTTTGTGGCCTATCCAAAACAAGGGGGAGAAAAGGTGTCAAAGGCTGAAAATCAATCTCAACCGCCTCCTACTTCTACATCAGCTTCAACTAAAGCAACCGAACCTCCAACAACAGGTCAGACTTCAGATTCGGGTGCTCAAGATAAAGGGAAAAAGATTCTTGGTGACAGTGATGGTGATGATGACAAAGAGACCATTGCTGATCTTTTGAAGAAACAAGCCAGGGAAAAGGATTCAGACATGAGTGCTCGTATTTCCAGAGAGGCAGAGGCGAACGAAAGAAAAATGAAGGAGGCTCATGATCTCCTTGAGAGTCGAAAAACTCTATTCCCTCTGTGGACTCTCGAGAAGCTTATCAAAGAAGCTATCGATACTCCCAGCATCCTATGGCTCGAACCGGTGATTTCCTTGGACAGGGTCAATTCTGTCGACTCTCAGTTTGACATGCCCTTGACCCGAAAGGCCTTCATATTTCATGCATTCTCCCATGTTGCTGATGTCCCTCATCCTCACCCGAAGGTTGATAGGGAGCTCGTTGAATTCTATCTGAGGTCTGCTCAGCCTCAGTATCAGACATGGAGTGCTCAGAATATCATAAACGTTCAGGTCCTCAAACCCTTTCGGGAGGGTAACTTCACTAATGTCCGGTTCAAAGTGCTGAGGGGGTCAGCTAAAACAGAACATGCCATTTCTCTTTCCGATCTTCCTAACCTGAATCCACATGATTGGATCATCCTGCACAACATCCTCCTCACTAATGAAGCTGAATATGGGCCAATCATAGATCACTTCAAAAGGATGTTAGTTTGCTACATCATGGAGGTTGCCAAGATGGATCAGGAGATTGCAAGTGTTTTCAAGAAAAAGCCCACCATCTCCCCAGTTGGCTCTGCAAGTGACTTGAATAAAATGCAGATGGGGAGGATCGACCCAAAGTGGAACTCGGTCATGTTCACAAGGAATGATGGCCAAAAATGCCTGTTCGCCTTGGCAGACAAGCATCTATATAGCACTGCGAGCTTGGAACATGTTATGGGGATCATCAATCGATGCAAGCAGAACTCTAAAGATGACAAGAAGTATTTCAATGATATGATCCAGTGGTACATTCGTTTCAGACAGACCATTCTTGCCATTATTCCTCGTCTGTTCGACACCACAAAGAAAGTTCCTGCAGCTGGACCCAGCAAGCCGAAGTAGAGTCTCGCTCCAATTGACGCAAAGGGGGAGATTGTAGGGTCCGATAGGTGTTGCGTCTTGGGCTCGTTGATTAGTCTGATTTTGTATCCGGATTGGGCCTGTCCATCCGTGATTTATTTTCTAGGGTTTAATATTTATAGATGCTTGCATGCATCTTAGTACGTAAGATTTGGAGTTGATCATTCACAGCATATACTTTTGTAACCCTAAACAGCCTCTACAGCGGAAGTTCTTTGTCGAGCTCTGCTGAGGCTTGAATCTATTGAATCATTCGACGTATATTGATTCATTCTTGTGTTTGATATTTCTGTTAGCATTTTTCTGATTAACCTGTTTAAGATCTAAACGATCAAAGAGTTTTTCAACTCATCAGGGACTTCGGGGGTGTTAAAGGGGCTTGAGAGAGGCTAGAGAGTGAAAGAGAGTGAGAAGTTGTAATCTAAAACACGGCAGCCTCGCATCCCTTTTATAGCTGGCCGAAGCCTCGGAGTACGTTGGGCGTACTTCGGTACGCTGCGTATGCGGCGTGGAAGCTGCTCGGTTCCCGGGTCTCGGACGTGTCACCTTGTGTGATACGTGTTTGCATGCGAAGAAGAGGGGGACGTCGCCGACTTCGGGTCGCATACATGCGAAGTACGCTAGGCGTACGAAGCGAAGTACGTTGGGCATACCCTTCGGATAATCCTTGGATTTTTTATTTATTTTTATTAAAAACTTCAAAAATTCATAACTTCTTCATCCGACGTCCGTTTTCGTCTGTCTTTTACCATTGTACTACTATTGATGAGACCTTCGATTCTCGTTTAGGTTGTGTCGGCTAAAAATCACTCGATCTTTATTTCGAGTTTTTAGCTGTCTACCGCTATTCTGAAACTTAGAAAAATCATAACTTCCTCATATGAAGTTAGATTTTGACGTTCTTTTTATGAAAATTATCGGTTTAACAAATAATACAACTTTCATTTAGATCTTATAGGCTAAAAAATAGTTTATCAAAAACTCACTTTTTACGTCATACGGTGTCATGTCGGTTATATCGCGAATCTTCAAATAGTCATAACTTCTTCGTTATAACTCGGATTTCGATGAGGTTTTCGCCTAAATGTTTCTAACGAGATTCTCTACAACTTTCAATAATAAAATTTTACTTATTTCAAATTTTATATTTTCGTTAAATTCAATATTTGACATTAGATTGGAATCTCATAAGACTTCCAATATTTTTCCGAGTGATTCTAAACATAGTTTTACTTTATTTCTAGTAAAAAGTATCTGTTAGAATTCAATACTCAAAATCACATAATATTATTTCATAATATTTTTCATTACAAAACGTGTATGTTACATGTAAACATTTATTCTTAAGACTTTGTTTGATTTGCAAATTTCTCTATTACTTATATGTGTTTGATAAGGTTTTGTAAAACAAAGGTTTTGTTATTTGTGTGCGTTTCTTTTGTAACAAAAACTTAAATTTTAGGTGTTTTCCATCCATATTTTATGTGAGTTTGATGTGCCTATGTATATGTGTGTTTAACTCTATAAGTGTAATATATGTATGTGTACGATGGAAATGGTTGTGGTGGAAGGTGAACATACTCATAAAAAAGTTTGTGTGTTTAAGCATGTGATTTTTTTGTAAAACACATGGACCATTTTTGTAATTTTTTTCTTATTTCAAAAGAATACTTACTATTTACATGAGAAAGATTTTTATAGTGTAAATATTTAGTTAAAACATTTTCATCGATGGTTATTTTATAATGTTTGATAGTTGCTGATTGATTTAGATCTGACCCAATCAGGACCTGATTGGGTCTGAAGCTCTGACTGCATCTACTTCTGACTAAAACTATGTTGTTTGATTATCCATCTGACTGAATATGCTGACTGTTGAAAATGACCATTTTACCCTTTTATTTAGTTAATGATTAATTAAATGTATCTGTTTCATACAATGTCAATAAAATTGATGAATAGTTATACAAAATGTCATACAAAATTCAAATTAAACGTAAATAATTTCAAATTTTATAAAGCTCCAGCAGAAAACAGTGAAATAGGAGGAACATTAGCACGTATGAGACCCTTAAAGAGAGGCGGACGTTGTGATGTAGCAGCAAAAGGCATTGTACTTTAGGAGGCAAACAACCAAGGGCAAGGTACTATGTAACAAAATTCCAACAAAAAATCTTTTACCACTTGGATGATCTCGAACAGCTTAGCAAAAATTAATAATTTAGCAACAATTAATAATTAAAAGTATGTGACATCAACTTCAGGGGCATTTTAGTCCAAACCCACACAATTTTAGCAGCCGCCAAGAAGAAATGAGGAGTAACTCCGATCATGTAAGATGCAAAAAGATGAGGTATATTTGGAATATAGTAGCCTCATAAGTAGCACCAATAACAACATCTGTAAAAGAATATGAACACCAAATAAACCCATCTCCTAAATATACATAGTAGGACATGAAAGGAAGCACATTGAACACCCCATGAAAGAGTATGCATATCATTACAGTTGAAATTGATAAACCATTGGTGAAATCGACATCGATTTCAGATGGGAAGGTTCGATTTCAAGCCTATTAAATTTCACGATGGTGGAGTATTCTCTTTTGGTGAAAAAACATCAATTTCAGATGAGGAAGAGAGACGCAACAGATGTAAGCAGTTTTTTCAAAAAAAAAAGATGAGAAGAAAATACCTGATTGGCGGAGGCTAGCGGACGTCGGTATGTGCAGATAGGCGAAGGCCAGTTCTAAGATAGGTGGAGGTCAGCGTTCTTCTTCAGGCGACGTCGTCATGGCAGGAGTGAGGAGCTAGAATTAAAGTTCATGTGGTGGAAGAAGGAAATGAGGAACAGAGCTGAACGATGAGGCATTCATTTTAGGGCATAAAATTCTTTTTCTTGGGTCAGCCATATTTTAAGCACGGACCGAGTCATGAGATGGGTCAGTGATTGCTGACCGAGTCAACTTAAATTGGCCCTTATCAAACAAGCTGACCCGACCGAGTCAGCGAAAAAATACTAACCGGACCCAGTCAGCTATATATCAAATAGCCCCTAAGTTTGATAACACTCGGTTCTTTTAGATCATTTTAAGTATTAGCCTTGTAAATTTATTTTCTAAGAAGTTATGTCGCCTTACTTTACTTTACTTGCTTCTACTATTTTCATCAATATTAAGTTAGTGTTCAGTATGAGATTTATGTAGCTTGATGTGTTGCAAAGAATAAAAAAAAGATGTCCAAAAAAATTAAGAACCCCATAGGGGATTGAAATGGAATCTAGACTAGATAGGAACATAGAAGATCAAATCATTAAATAAAAAGTGAAGATAAATATCAAGTCAAGATGTTAGATGGTAAAAACTAATATAAGTTAAAGTTACTAGAATTGCTTCAACGGATTGTTATGAATATTGGAAATGTCCATAGTTTCTCGATTCATTAGATGGTTCGAAAATACATCATGGGCTAAACAATCATTTGGTGATGTCATTTTTGTCTTTGCCCTAACCGAATCTATTGCATCATCTTCCCTAATGGCGGTCTATATGATCTCATCTATATTCCATCAAAGAATCGAAATAATATTTTAGTTTCATAAAGCAAATACATCTTTTCAACCTTAGCCAAATAGTTATCGTAGGAAATGGGCATAATTCTTAAATAAAATAACGGCAAGAAAGAGGAAAGGAATAATATTCAAGGAAGAATGGTGAAATTATAAGTCAATATAGAAGGAAGAAGGATAGCCCCCAAAAATTCTTCACGTCCCAGTTATTTTGTCATTGGTCTTACATCTTGCAGCTCATTGATCCAGTCGAGCATTCCTTAGGAACCGTTTAATCTTAAGTCACATGTCGCTCTATCATTTTCTAATTTGCAGTTGTTTAAGCACACTCAAAATTATTTATAAGCTTGTCACATTTTGGATCATGCACCTTAGTTATGTGACATGTTTTTTCAAGATGTTTTCAGGAATCAAAATGTTATAATGACCATAACATTGTATAATTCTCCCTTATATATATATATATATATATATATATATATATATATATATATATATATATATATGGGAAAAGTGAATATACCCTTAAGGGTATATAAGCTTAGGTACCCAAATTCGTCATACCACATCGTTTTGTATCATATAATACATTCTAATTGTCCAATGTTCTTATAATTAACTTCTAACTTGATTTACTTTATGATTTTTTTAATTACACATTTATCTTCCTCTTACATAATTTTCATTTTTAACTACAATATATATAGCCTAGTAGGTGGTCGGCAAAAGATGTGATGTAAGAGGAAGATAGTAATGAAAATTTGAAAATCTTGAAAGTAAATCAAGTTAGGGGTTGATGTTTAAGAATATTCTAATGAATATATCAAACAAAACGACTTATTATAGTGTGTTTGGGTACCTAAATTTACATACCCTTAAGGTATATTCACTTTTCCCTATATATATATATATATATATATATATATATATATATATATATATATATATATATATATATATATATATATATATATATATATATAGACAGAGAGAGAGAAAGAGAAGAGAGAGAGAGATTCATTTGAGAGCTTTGTTTTTTTATGAGACATTAGAACGCAATCATAACCATTTATCTTAAAAATCAAAATAATTAAAAGAAAATTCTAAAATGCAAAAAAAAGTCTCATATATATATATATATATATATATATATATATATATATATATATATATATATATATATATATATATATATATATATATATATATATATATTATTTTCATTTTTTACCAAAAAAAATTGAAAAAAAAAAATTCATGTCAACTAGGCAAAATTTCTAAACAAATGACATTAGAATAATATATGTAATATTATGTTACAATAATACATGTAATATTCTATTAGATTATTCTAGTATAATAACATACTTATACGTACCTATATTAGTAATATTCATATAAAATATTTTGTTAGAATATTGAATGAGGTTTCAAAATGATGTAAAAAAATTATTATTGTTTCAATATTTTTTGGAAATAAAAGATGGCGAAAATAATAAAAAAAATATTTTATTTTATATTATTTTATTTTATATTATTTTATTTTAATTTTTGTATTATAGAAATTTTTAGAAAAAAAAATCTACTTCAGCAAAGCAAAAGCTCTAAACATACAAGACTAAAAATAATACATGAAATTTTATACTAGAATATTCTAAAATTTTAAAAAAAATATATAAACTACACTTTTCTAGTAGAATAATACACACACACACACACACACATATATATATATATATATATATATATATATATATATATATATATATATATATCTTATACTATATATAAAGCATATTAGTCATATCTTGAATTTTAAGAGGTACAAGATATAAAACTTTTTGTACAAATCAATTATGCATAGCAAACCATTAATACTTACCAAAATTTTGAATACTTGAATTAAGGAAGGTAATTAAAAAATTAATTTTGACCAAAATAACAATTTTAAAATATTAAATTCATCAATATAAGTTAATTTATATTTCTTAAACTAGATACAAATAATAATTAATTTACATCAAATGTATAAACATATAATATAAGTTCTAAACAAAAATATTTTAATTAAAATTTATAATTTTTCTTAGACAAAACTGCAAAAATGGTCCTTGTGGTATGCATTTTTTTGGGGTTTTAGTCCAAACTACGACTTTTTTGGATTGGTGGTCCTTTTGAGCTAGTTTCGTTGCGTTTTTAGTCCCTCTGAATAGTGAAATGACTGTAATACCCTTGGGGTATTTATTTTTCATTTTTCTTTGGATTTTTTTAAATCTAATAGTTAATTTAAGAAAAGAGGGGTCCACCTCTCTCTCTCCGTGTTTGAATGTGTATTCTACTTTATGAAAAATATGTCCCCATTTCTTCTTCTTCTTGATTCCAATCATCTACCAACACTAATGGTATGGCTACCCAAGCTTCCCTCTTTGCACTCATAATCCCCAATCAAACCTCCCCATGGAAACAATCGCAACCCATCTCCTTCAACACCGTCAAACCATCCAAACCCACCACCCGTTTCACCACCATCAAGGTTGCAGCAACATGGGAGGTCCCCACTAAAGAAGCTCCGATAGGATTCATCCCACCCGAACTCGACCCCAACACCTCATCTCCAATCTTCGTCGGAAGCATCGGTGGGTTGCTAAGAAAAGCTAGAGTGGAGGAGTTCTACGTCATCACATGGAACTCACTAAAAGAATAGATCTTTGCCTACCGTCGGCGCTGCCATTATGAGGGAAGGACCAAATCGCCACCACAACGTACGAAAGCACCACCAAACGGAAGCCTCCTCTCCATTAAAACTGAAAGCTTCCATCTGCTCCCGCT